>NC_069502.1:719772404-720072404 GCF_027579735.1 Bombina bombina | reverse complement strand
AACTTACAGTCACTAGAGAATACTAATTATCATCTAGCACTTTTTGTAATATTTTGAGCCAATTATTTAGAATTGCACTTTAACATTATATAGACACATTTATATTATTATGCATGGTATTTGAATTTAATACATTTGTCTTTGCGGGGACTTAAGAACACATATAGGCAATGAGAGAAAGGGAGATATATATAAACATTACTTGTTATATCTGAATTACTCCTGACATGCACATTTGACACACGTTAATAAGTCAATATAACCTATCTGTTGGCATGGGAATTGGTACTCCCCTCAAGTGGGTGCCTCACTTTGTGGCTGGTTTCATAAACAGAATTACGCAATATAGTAGAACAATAGTCTAGAGAACAATCGGCTCTAATTGTAGTACATATCTTGGTTTTGATTATCTTTCCCCCCGCGGACCAATAGTCACAGTCCATTCGATAAGAACACAGGCAGGACCAATGGGAGTTTTGCCTTTATGGTTGGCTCATATTGACAGCCTGCAATACTATTTGTGAAGATACGAATATCTCTACCATGTGATTGCAGGTTAGACCAATGGGAGACTTTGTTTACCTTCGCCCGTGAATTGGCATGATACACTTCAGTGCACGCCAATCACGGTACATTACGTCACGCATTGGTGGTGGAGGCGCGTCTCCAGTCAGTGCCCTGATTGGACATGCGCACCCAGAGTGACAGTGTGGAAATGGGTAGGAACAAAAATAGGAATCTAAGCGCAAATTCTCGATATGAGTGACAGCTATATAGACAAATGAATGGGTCCATCTTGTAAGTCATCTGACCATAGAGTGATTGACAACCAAGTCATCCTATGATATTTTAGAAATTACGAATAGCATAGATTGTAAATTTTCGATCACAAAATGTTAGGCATTTGGACAATACAAATGTATATAAAAATACAAATTTAGAAACATCCAGCTTATTCACTTGTTTGAAAGACTATTTGAATATACATATAGAATTTATGCAGTATATGGTAATTAGGGCGGCGACATTGTGAAATGATGGCTCCTGATTGGTTATAATTTGAATGATTGGTGGGGGTGGGATGTGGGTGTATTCATAGTAGCATAGCCCTATATAAGGAGGTTAAGAATTGTGTAATAACATGCCTGAGGAAACAGTATATCTGAGAAACGCGTCGCATGTAATCATTATGTTTAAGATATATATGTTTTAACACTGAGCTGAGTGGTATTGTTTTATATATATATATATTTTTTATATTTTTTAAATAAATTTACTTTTTACCATATCCACTCTAAGTGTTTTAACTACCACGTCTTGCTGCTATGCTACTATAGAGTACCAACACTCTATAACCCACCCACCTACTACCACACTTTGGAACAGCTAGCTGGACTGCTGTGAATTCCAGCCTGTCTCTATGGGCAAGTTTGATTGCCTCCACTACATGTGAGTATCCTGTGCATATTGGGGTGTGATTGTGCCTTATACCACCATTGATCTGCACCATTGGCGCCTCTGTACTTTGTTTCACTTCTTTAGCATGTTGGTGTTTAGGCTGTTTTGTGGGACTGCTTCCCATGCAGGAGCCATTTTAGCTGTAGAGTAGTATTGGCCTCTTGCATTGATCCCCCTTATTTTTACTTGATGTCTGATCATGTCCGCTCGCTCTATGATAATTAGGCCCCAATATGTCATTTGAAGGTATAAAGGTTTACTCTGGGGTTTTGACCTGAAGGAACGGTTATAAAAAGTATGTGTCAATAAGTTATATTCTAGTCCCCTCTCAAAAAGTTAAATTATTAATACAATAATAGTATATTTAAAGTACTGAAATGCATGCTGTGAATGTAAAACAGTCCTTTAGTAAAATCAAAAACTATTAACTAGATAAGTTGGCGCCTCTGTACTTTGTTTCACTTCTTTAGCATGTTGGTGTTTAGGCTGTTTTGTGGGACTGCTTCCCATGCAGGAGCCATTTTAGCTGTAGAGTAGTATTGGCCTCTTGCATTGATCCCCCTTATTTTTACTTGATGTCTTCTTCTTTGCAGTTTTGTCCCCTCTTGTAGGAAAGCTTAATAGATGAGGTCTGTGCTGAGATGTTTGGTGTTGGCAGAATAACTTGGAGTATCAAAGGGTGTAGCGTTGCCTGCTGTGAGCCGCCGTTCCTGGCCTCTTCTGTATAATCCCTTGCTCTAGTGTCAAGAATACAGCATAGGTGAAGATATTTAATGCACCACTATGTGCTAGAGCCCAGTAGTGGTCAGGGTAGATGATTTTGCTGTAAAAGATCTCCTAAAATCTCCTAAAATCCAGTTTCAGCTGGAGCTTTAGGAGTGTGCGACTGACCAGGATCGCTGCTAAGACACACACCCTACTATGGACTTTTAATACAAATTTGTAAGGCTTATTTTAGTGTGGTTTAGCATTGATATCGAACCCCAAGCTATCATTAGCGCTCCACTTGTAATCTGAGCCTATGTCTTTAACATCTGTATCTTCCAATGCTTAGTAATACCACAAACGTGCAAGATGTATGACATTAACCTGTTAATTGGACATTCAAGACAATGGGGCATACTTATCAAGCTCCGTAAGGAGTTTGATAGTTACACCTTCAGGCTCGCCAGAAACATAAGTTATGAAGCAGCGGTCTAAAGACCGCTGCTCCATAACCTGTCCGCCTGCTCTGAGGCAGCAGACAGACATCGCCAGAAATCACCCCGATCGAATATGATCGGGTTGATTGACACCCCCTACTAGCGGATTGGCCTCAAATCTGCAGGGGGCGGCTTTGCACCAGCAGTTCACAAGAACTGCTGGTGCAATGATAAATGCTGAGAGCGTATGCTGTCGGCATTTATCTATGTGCAGCGGACATGATCCGCAATATCTGATCATGTCCGCTCGCTCTATGATAATTAGGCCCCAATATGTCATTTGAAGGTATAAAGGTTTACTCTGGGGTTTTGACCTGAAGGAACGGTTATAAAAAGTATGTGTCAATAAGTTATATTCTAGTCCCCTCTCAAAAAGTTAAATTATTAATACAATAATAGTATATTTAAAGTACTGAAATGCATGCTGTGAATGTAAAACAGTCCTTTAGTAAAATCAAAAACTATTAACTAGATAAGTTTGCACACTGTAAATAAAATTAAAAAACGTTATGTTTCCAAAACACAAAATGTTAAAAGACTGCCCACAAAGTCTCTTCAATTTTTGTGTAAAAAAAGTTCTTTAACACTACTGAGAACAGTACTATTGCAGTTACACAGAAGCGAATCGAGCAATATCGGGTTTATCATGTGTTGGAAGTAGCGCATGTATTAAAAGTTGAAAGTTACAAGTTAAATTCAATTGAGCTCGAGCTAATTTAATTTAATGCGTGTTGGGTTAGCTGGACCTCAGAGCTCTGGTTAACTGTTAAGTTCAAATAAAAAATTGCACAAAAAAACATTAAAAATACATTAAAAAGTGCAGTTATACTCATAATAAAACTATTTAATAAAAACTATTTTAAAATAAAACGTTTTAAGGGTCAAAGATATGAGGTCTCATGTGTTAGAAGAAAAAAAGGAAGCAAAGAGCTTTAACATATAGATACATACATATACATGTCTAAATACGTATATATATATATATTTATATGTGTACAGATGCATTTATGTGTGCAGACATATATACACATAAATACATATGTATACATATATTGACATATATATAAGTGCATTGGAGCCTTTTGCAGTTAAAGGGACATTCCAACCAAAACTGGAATCCACATGGATGCATTTCAGTTTTGAAAAGAAGCATTTTTGTAATTAACATGTATTATCAAAAATGCTTCTAACAAAAGCTACAGCTGTTTCAAATATGTATGCACCGTGCACCAGCATTTTAAACACAACACTTTCTCATAGAGTCTAAGGTGTTTGTACCATCTGGTAATGACTCAATTTGTTATTTGCTGATATGATACATGTCCCACTGGCACACTGAGCAGCTGCAGTATTTAAAGTGCTGGTGCAGCTATTCTTCATGTGCATTTCCAGAGAAAAATGTTAACACAAAAACAGTGATAACTTTTACAAGAAGCATTTTTGACAATAAAATGTATATTGCAAATATGCTTCTATTGAATGATGTATTTCATCTATGTGCATTTAAATTTTGACCGGAATATTCCATTAAGTAGCTGAAAACATGTAAAATCATATTTATGTTAGATTAATTTTTAATAAAGTGTTTAACTGTAAATATTTCACATTCCAATGTTCTTCGCCTAAGGGAATATAGGATCTTCTTTTGGTAGGGGGCATATTACAATTTTTTCAGAAGGTCTGGGCTTACATTGTTTGAAATCCCTGGATCTTAAATATCGTTTCCCAGGGATACAGAATATGATTCGGATCAAGGATAACCAAAAAGAAGGTATCTTCTATCCAACATTCCAATTTTTTCAGAAGGTCTGGGCTTACATTGTTTGAAATCCCTGGATCTTAAATATCGTTTCCCAGGGATACAGAATATGATTCGGATCAAGGATAACCAAAAAGAAGGTATCTTCTATCCAACATTCCAAAGAATCCTTTAAAGGCTTAAGCTTTTTTTCAATGTATTTGAGATGTAGAACTCATGGGAGTGATATGTCCTCTTCCCTTAAAGGAATGAGGACAGGTTTTTTTCCAATATTTTCATTTTTCTCAAAAAAAGAAGAAACTTTCAGGCCTATTCTAGATTTAAAGACTTTGAACAAGTTTCTTAGAGTCTCAATCTTCAAAATAGAAACAATCAGAACGATTCTTTCTCTTGTTCAACAAGGCAAATTCATGTATACAATAGACTTGAAGGATGCCTACCTTCATATTCCAATTCACAAAGACCATTTACAGTTGCTCAGATTTGCTTATCTGGACAAACATTTTCAGTTTGTCGCTCTACCATTTTATCCTATGACTGCTTCCACAATTTTTACAAAAGTTCTGGGAGCTCTGTTATCCTTAATAAGAGTTCAGGGTATATATCGGTAGCCATATAAAAAATCTTCTGTTGTTTAGTCAACAGCATGGCTGAAGGATCAACATTTCAAAGAGCTCTTTATCTCCTCAGACCAGAGTGTCTTATCTCTGAGTGATTATATATTACATTTATATGACTCTCTCCTTAACAGGACATAGGAAACAAAAGAAGTTACAGTAAACTTGTGCCGAGCTTTAATCATCTCCCAAGCCAACAATAACTCTCTGTCTGATGATTAAGGCATCACATGCCATTCCATTTGCTCGGTTTCACATGAGACCTCTTCAACTTTGCATGTTGAGCCAATGGTGCAAGGATTCCAACCAACTTTCTCAGAGAATTCTATTGGATCCTGTAACAAGGCAGACAAATTACCAGTCTATTTCTCTGGAAACTTCCTTTCTTCACCCCTCTTGGAAAATAATCACACAGATGCAAATATTTCAGATTGGGCTCAGTTTAGGGGTTCAGTAAAGTCCAGGGAGTTTGTTTACCTTAGAAGGCAAGGTTACCAATCAATATACTACAGATCCGGGTGATTTTCAGGGCTCTTTAAAGCTGACCTCTTTTGAAGAAAGAGACTCATTTTCATTATAATCACACAATGTTATGTCATATATCAATCATCAAGGAGGAACTTGCAGTTCTCTAGTGATGAAGGAGGTATCTCAAATCCTCCAATGGGCAGATAACAACAATTGCTGTATCATTTCTGCAATTCACATTCCAGGAGTGAAGACCTAGGAAGCATATTATCTCAGTCGCCAATCCCTTCATCCAGGGGGAATGGTCTCTCAATCCAGATGTCTTCAATCAGATAGTCCGGAAATCCAGATATAGACCTGATGACCTCTTGATTAAACCACAACCTTCCCAGGTATTTTGTGAGGTGCAGGTATTTTCAGACAAGGCTTTTAGATGCTCTAACAGCTCCTTGATCCTTTCGTCTGACATTTATTTTCTCCTACGTTTCTTCTTCCAAGAGTGATAGCTCGGATAAAGCAGGAGCTATCGTCAGTGATTCTCATAGCTCCAGCTTGGCGTTCCAGAACTTGGTTTGCGGACTTAGTTCAAATGTCAAGTTCTCCTCTGTGGTCTCTTCCTCTTTACTATGACTTTTTATTATCAAGATCATGAGTCTCTCAACTTGATGGCTTGGAAATTGAAAGCATAATTTTTAAACAACAAGGTTTCTCTGAGGCTGTGATAAATATTTTTAATCAGGCTAGGACACCAGTAACAAGACACATTTATCACAAAACTTGGAAGATTTTTTTTCTTGGTGTGAAAAAACACAGTTTTCATTGGCATTCTTTCAGAATTCCCAGAATACTTCAATTTCTACAGGGAGGTTTAGATAACGGATTATCTGCCAGTTCTTAAAAGGGTCAAATTTCTGCTCTTTCTGTGTTTTGCTATAGAAAGATTGCTAAAATACTGGACATTCAGAGTTTTGTTCAAGCTATAGTCAGATTGAGACTAGTTATTATGACAATTTCTCCTCCTTGGAACTTCAATTTGGTTTTAAGGGTTTTGCCCTTTGGACATTTGCATCTTATTGACATTTAGTTACTATCTTGGAAAGTGTTGTTTCTCTTAGCAAGTTTCAGAATTGTCGGCTCTTTCTTGTAATCCTCCATACTTAGTTTATTATCAAGACATTATGGTTTTAAGAACTAATTTTTTACCAAAAGTAGTTTGCTGTGAGATAGAGAAATTGCACTTTCTTCTTTTTATCCTAATCCTCAGAACTCTAAGGAAAGGCTTTTACATAATTTTGATGTTGTACGAGCCATAAAATGTTATCTTCAGGCTACTAAGTATTTTAGACAATTCTCTAGTTTGTCCATTCATTTCTCAAGTCCACATAGGGGTCAAAAAGCAATAGCTTTTACTCTGGCTTCTTGGTTAAAACATTAAATACAAAAGGATTACTTGGAGGCGGGAAAGTTTTCCCCAAGGCATATTACCGATCATGCTAAAAGATCAATTTCTACTTCCTGGGCATTTAAAAATGAAGCTTCAATAGAACAAATTTGCAAGGCAGCAACATGGTCATCCCTACATAACTTTTTTTAAATTCTACTATTTTTATGTTTTTGCTTCTTCAGAAGCGGCTTTTGGTAGGAAAGTCCTCTAGGAAGAAGTGTCTGGAATTTAGGTACCTGGCTTTTTTTCCAAATTTCTTTCCCACAATTATTTCAGAAGTAATAAAGTCATGGACTCTCACCACCTTACGAAAGAAAACAAAATTTATGCTTACCCGATCAATTAATTTCTTTTGAAGTGGTGAGAATCTATGAGGCCCGCCCTATATATTTATTTTGCAATTTTCTGGTGGCAGTTCCATTTTGTACCTCATTTCCCTGTTCTGTCTTTTTTTACCTTTCTCCTTCTTGGCTATATATACATCTGAAATGTATTTAAAGAACCACTAAACACAGTAGAGTAGCATAATCAGTAAATGCGTAATAAAAATATAATGCAAACGCACATTGTTCGAATTTCAAATAAGTAGTAGATTTCTTTCTAACAAGTTAGTTCTACAGCATCATGTGACAGCCATCAGCCAATCACTAAATGCATATACATATATTCTGTGAATCTTGCACATACTCAATAGGATCTGGTGCCTCAGAAAGTTTGTATATATAAAGATAGTGTACATTTAGAAAATGGGAGTAAATTAGAAAGTTGTATAAAACTGAATGCTCTGGGGCATATTTATCAAGCTTGCTCTGAGGCGGACAGAAATCAACCCAATCGAATACGATTAGTTGGATTGACACCCCCTGCTAGTGGCTGATTGGTCACGAATCTGCAGGGGGCGGCATTGCACCAGCAGTTTACAAGAACTGCTGGTGCAATGATAAATACCGACAGCATATGCTGTCGGCATTTATCGATGTGCAGCGGACATGATACGCTACTTCGTATCATGTCCATTCGCACATTGATATATATACCCCTCTATCTCAATCACAAAAGTTAAAATTTGACTTAATTGTACATTTAATTCAAAATACAATATGTAATTTTCTCATGTCCCTTTTTTGGTTTTATGATGTTAACATTGTATAATTGTTATTGTGAATTGTTGTAAAACAAAGTGTTAGGGGTAAATTAGATAATTTTGGGCAGCCTGTGCAGGGGCGCACCTGGAATGAAAATCAAGAACAAGATGATCCCAGTTCTGACACCAAATTGTTATGGGTAATATGAAGACTGGATACCAATTATCACCACTAAGCATTCTGAATCTCATCTGGAGCAAAGCATTGCACTTGACACAAGATCTTGGAGAACAGAGTCAAACCACACAAATTAAGTGTAACACTGTTCTGTTCATTGACTGCCTACAATGCATTTATATAGAATACATCACATAAATGTAAATTACACAGAGGGTCTTCATACATGCCCCTTATTACAAGTTAGTTAGTGTAAGACTTAAAGAATTTAACAGACATAGAATACTTTGTTTAAATGGACAGTATACACTCATTTGCATGTAATAGGCACTACTTTAAAGAATAAGATGCACAGATACTGATATACAAATCCACTATAAAACTGTTTAAAAACTTACTTAGAAGCTCTCAGTTTAGCTCTGTTGAAAAGATAGCTGGAAAGTCCCCTGCAAGTGGGAAATAAGACACTCCCCCTCCCCTTCTTTTGCATATGAAAAGACCCTTTACACAAACAGGAACAAGCTGGAGTAGGTAGATGATGGTATTCTCATAAATCTTTGGGGCTTGGTTAGCAGTCTGAAAATGAGAGCAATGTTATTTAAAAAAAAAAAAAAAAACTATATATTTTAAAAAAAACTAAACTTTATGGGCTATATATAAATAGATCATCTACAAAACATTTATGTAAAGAAAAATATGAGTGTATAATGTACCTTTAAGACTAGAGACATTCATCATTGAGAAGAAGATAACAAGGAATCTAAGAATGCTCTCAATTGCATGGTTACCTTAGTAATGAAATAAGGATGTTACTCCCCAAATATCAGATGTCATATAACAAAATACAGAAAAAAACCTAACAGTCCAAAATTAGTACAACAGTTTAATGTTAGTTCATAATGGATTCTTAGATACAAAATGGCAGCACTTTGGTTATAAATTCTTACACAAAGTATACATAAACTTTTAAAATTGCACCAGACCTTCTTATATCAGCTGTTGGCTGCAAGATGTTGCTTTTAAAAGTGTTAAAGGGTCATTGTACACTAGATTTTTATTTGCATAAATGTTTTCAAGATGATCCATTTATATAGTTTTACTTATTTGTTTGCTTGGTTTTCAGACTCCTAACGAAGCCCCAAAATTTTAGATCTATACATGCATTTCCAGACTATTGCTGGCTCCTGTTTGTCTTATCTGTCTTTTCAAATGCAGGGGGAGGGATAGTGTCTTCTCCCAGCCCCTTTCACTGGGTGTTCCAGCTAACCTCATCAACAGTGCTAAACTTGGAGCTTCTAAGTAAGTTTTAAAAGTTTTTATACTGGATTTGTTAGATCAGTATCTGTGCATATGAATCTTTATAGTAGTGTCTATTATATGCAGTTATATGAAAATTGATGTATACTGTCCCTTTAATTATGTTTTAGGTTAACACTTTGTATCTTTGAAATGCTGACTTATTTTGACTAATGACACAGAAAAGTAAGATTTACCACTGTACTGGGCTACTAACATAAATATATGCATTGGAGAATAAATCCCTATTCTGTTTGCATTGCTGACAAAAACAAGGTTAAATACCTGTTCTACTTTTAGAAAGTTGTTAAACCTCTGCTCTGTCAGGCACGTTTTATATCTTAAGGTAATGAACAAATGGTGAAACATTCATTTCCTCTTACTTCTGTAAGCTGGTGTAGTATACAATTGGTAATCATCAATAATCAATAACCAGTGTCTGTGAAGAATCTGCCAGTTTTCATTAATGTTGAACCTTGCTTTGTAACTTTGGATTGGTTGAACTAATTTATTTGACATTTTGCATTTGCATCTGAATGTACATAAAACCATAAGGGCTAGATTACAAGTGGAGTGCTAAATATTGCTTGCTTGCAAGTGATATTAGCACTCCACAGAGTAATACCAGCCCACACTAATGTGCGCTGGTATTACAAATGCTATAGGCTGAGAGGGTAAGCAATGGCAGCTAAGTGTAAATATATATGTATATGATTATATACATATATATTTATGTGTTAATATGTGTAGATACACATATTAACACATAAAAACATATGTATATAAACATATACATATATATTTACTGGGAACACACAGTTCCCATAGACCGCAAAATAAAGGCAATTTTCAGTTACTTTTTTTCTAACATCCCACACACGCTCCCTTTAGACCCAGTTATTTTAATAAAAATGCTACTATCTTTTTTTTTTTTTTAATAGAATGTATCACACTTGATTCTGGGGGCATTTTGTGAACATTTATTCTAATTATAATGGCTGGTTATTTATCAAATTTGCTTTCTTTTCATGACATTTTGTTGAAGAAGCATATCTAAGTAGGTAGCGTGCCCTTGGCTGGAACGCTACATGGCAGCAACTACTGCTGCCATCTATTGATTTTGCAAATGTATTCTTGCAAAATTGCTGTCATATAGTGCTCTAGAAACATGCTCCTGAGTCTGTCTACCAGCTTTTCAAAAATGGATACCAAGATAACAAAGTAAAATTGATAATAAAAATGAACTGGAAAGTTTTTTTCTTACATTATACATAGGGGCTGATGTATCATCGGTCTGTCCAACATGATCCGCTCAGCTGGTGAACTGCTTGTGCAATGCCGCCCCCTGCAGATTCGCGACCAAGTTCCATGAAAGCAATAGTTGTGCTTAACTTAGTAATATCAGCACACTCAAATGTGCGCTGGTATTACAAGTTAGGTGCAATGCAAATGCAATCTCACGTTTGCATTGCACAGAATGGAGAACTAGCGCAGCGAAGGGCAGCAAACATAAATATATATGTATAGGAATATATACAAATATATTTATGTGTTAATATGTGTATATACAAATATTAACACATAAATATACAGTATATGTAAATAAGCATATACATATATATTTACAGGGAACACACAGTTCCCATAGAAACAATGAAAAGGCACTTTTCAGTGACGTTTTTTTCTAACACCCTACAGCCGCCAACTTTAGCCGCCAAAAACTGCCTAGTACAGTAAAAAAAATTATATTTGAAAACACACTGCACATTTTTTTCGGGATGGGGCAGTTGGGGCACTATTAAAAAATAAACCAGAGGTCTGACTTCTGGTTAATTTTTTGAGCACTATTTGCTACCGCAAGTCTAAAATCTTTGTACAGGTATTCGATTATAAAGGAATATTAAACTCCCAAAAAGAATAAAGTAAAGAATATTAAAATAAATAAATATAAATATATATATATACATAATCGAGAACAATGCAGAGGGGACGCAATGGCAATGTGAGCTTGTCTTAAATAACTTTTTTAAAATATACAGACTTAATAGCCTCTGTTAACGTCTAAATGACATCATGGTGCAGACCCTTAAATGAAACATGATATGGATTGGCTCAAGAGAAAAGCCTCAGGATTATAATCCTGATACAAAGGCAGGGAATACAGCACTCTTTTTTTAAAAAAAGACACGCTCAATTCAATCATCAATTTCAATAGCGAGTTTTAATTACGGGACGGCAACCTCCCACACTGGAAATACAAACACAGGCTATAAAAAGGAAATCTCTGATAGAAAATACGATTTCAAATTAGTAAAAATGTATGATAAACCTTGCAGTCACAATAATGGGCCTGACCGGTCAGGTGTGCATGCTCCTGTAATGGTATTTAAATTCAAAATGTTTAACTCGGTACAACTTATGCATAAAAGACAAAATACATTGCTATGATAAAGAATAAACTTTCATGCATTTGAATAGCTTCTTATTTTATAGATCTTCGCAGGCCACCTCAGTCTAACTACACCCAGCTGCTCACAGCACCCCTTTTCAGGGGTTTGTATGCTGGGCAGGTTTTCAAAGGGGATCTAAGTAGACTGAAGAATGAAACCTGCGGATCTATAATGTGTCTCAGCGGATACAATACTAACAATATGCAAGCGTAGGACATGATATAAACTGGATACAATGTTACAATATGCCCTGGGAGTCAAAGCGAAGCAGAGTAGAATTAAGCATATAAATAGCAAGCATAATCCAAGGAAAATGTTAGAGCAAGTTCATCAGACTGGCCAAGTTGTCAGCAAGCCAGTGTGCTTGGTGTTATGCAAGATGAAATCAAGCCTTTAATAGTATGCTTAAGCCAAAGCGTTAGATATAGCGTATTCGAGGGGCAATTAAGATTGTTAACAAGCAGCAGACATTGTATAGAAGTAATCCAGTAATACTGTCATTCGTACAGCCCAATCCAAGTTATAGGCATATGTTAGTCAGTAAGCAATTAAGCCTTTATAATTTCATCCCTGGGACAGGAAAGATTCCTTAAAGTAAGCCAGTTCAGTAAAAGTACGGAGCAGGTCGATCCGTTGCCAATACAACAACATACTTCGGCAAACAACATAAATTTCACTTTTAGCAGCCAGTATGATAGCTGGCCATGCTCATTATGCCGGTATTTATAAAAGCAACCTTTTCATACGACCTGATTCTGCTCTCGACTTATCCAGCAGCAGTTTACAGCAACTTTGAGCCACTTAGGAGGATTCATTTAAACCGGAAAAGTTCTGCAGCAGTGTAGAGCTCCTTTAGCATGTACCGGGTTCTCGATAACAAACACATGCATCATGTGATCAGTCGGCTTAGAAAATGCCAATGCGCGTTTCACCCGCTCGTGTCCTCACTTGAGACCGGGCTTCGTCAGGGCGGAATACCATTTGCATAATTGCGGCATACTTTACAGGGAGTGCAGAATTATTAGGCAAGTTGTATTTTTGAGGATTAATTTTATTATTGAACAACAACCATGTTCTCAATGAACCCAAAAAACTCATTAATATCAAAGCTGAATAGTTTTGGAAGTAGTTTTTTAGTTTGTTTTTAGTTATAGCTATTTTAGGGGGATATCTGTATGTGCAGGTGACTATTACTGTGCATAATTATTAGGCAACTTAACAAAAAACAAATATATACCCATTTCAATTATTTATTTTTACCAGTGAAACCAATATAAAATCTCAACATTCACAAATATACATTTCTGACATTCAAAAACAAAACAAAAACAAATCAGTGACCAATATAGCCACCTTTCTTTGCAAGGACACTCAAAAGCCTGCCATCCATGGATTCTGTCAGTGTTTTGATCTGTCCACCATCAACATTGCGTGCAGCAGCAACCACAGCCTCCCAGACACTGTTCAGAGAGGTGTACTGTTTTCCCTCCTTGTAAATCTCACATTTGATGATGGACCACAGGTTCTCAATGGGGTTCAGATCAGGTGAACAAGGAGGCCATGTCATTAGATTTTTTTCTTTTATACCCTTTCTTGCCAGCCACGCTGTGGAGTACTTGGACGCGTGTGATGGAGCATTGTCCTGCATGAAAATCATGTTTTTCTTGAAGGATGCAGACTTCTTCCTGTACCACTGCTTGAAGAAGGTGTCTTCCAGAAACTGGCAGTAGGACTGGGAGTTGAGCTTGACTCCATCCTCAACCCGAAAAGGCCCCACAAGCTCATCTTTGATGATACCAGCCCAAACCAGTACTCCACCTCCACCTTGCTGGCTTATGAGTCGGACTGGAGCTCTCTGCCCTTTACCAATCCAGCCACGGGCCCATCCATCTGGCCCATCAAGACTCACTCTCATTTCATCAGTCCATAAAACCTTAGAAAAATCAGTCTTGAGATATTTCTTGGCCCAGTCTTGATGTTTCAGCTTGTGTGTCTTGTTCAGTGGTGGTCGTCTTTCAGCCTTTCTTACCTTGGCCATGTCTCTGAGTATTGCACACCTTGTGCTTTTGGGCACTCCAGTGATGTTGCAGCTCTGAAATATGGCCAAACTGGTGGCAAGTGGCATCTTGGCAGCTGCACGCTTGACTTTTCTCAGTTCATGGGCAGTTATTTTGCGCCTTGGTTTTTCCACACGCTTCTTGCGACCCTGTTGACTATTTTGAATGAAACGCTTGATTGTTCGATGATCACGCTTCAGAAGCTTTGCAATTTTAAGAGTGCTGCATCCCTCTGCAAGATATCTCACTATTTTTGACTTTTCTGAGCCTGTCAAGTCCTTCTTTTGACCCATTTTGCCAAAGGAAAGGAAGTTGCCTAATAATTATGCACACCTGATATAGGGTGTTGATGTCATTAGACCACACCCCTTCTCATTACAGAGATGCACATCACCTAATATGCTTAATTGGTAGTAGGCTTTCGAGCCTATACAGCTTGGAGTAAGACAACATGCATAAAGAGGATGATGAGGTCAAAATACTAATTTGCCTAATAATTCTGCACTCCCTGTATAGGGCTTCTTACAGTGCCTCTGGTGTAAGGTGAAAGTATGGCACAGGAAGAAATATAGCTTTAGTATAAATTAGACACTTAGATGCCTACGGCACTCTCCTTATTTCTTTAAGTTGTTATACTTATGGTAATAGGAAGCTGTATAAATATGAACAACTACCTTTAATATTCTGGAGAACAAAAAAAAAACCCATACAATCAACACTATTAAAAGAAATAATTATGTATGTGTAAAGATATATAAGGTCTATGTACACAGTTTAAAAAATACCATTAGAGTTAGTGCAAGGTTTCCTTGTATAGAACTCTAGAAATTGAGTAACGTATTGTGAGTCAATTTTAGCTCATTATCATATCATGGACTTATTACAAAAAACAAGCCATATCAAGCTTGTCATTCATACCAAAGGGGATCTGTGTCCCTAGTATAGATATCCACCTACATTCCTTGCGGAGGAGGGTCTTGTCTTTATCCCCTCCTCTGCCATTCATGATGCCTCTGTCAATTCCTATGAATCTTAGAGAATCTGGAACACATGCATGACTCTGTTCAAAGTGTTTTGCCACATTACTTTTAGGATTCTTATTTTTTATGTCATCTCTATGTTCAGTTATTCGGTCTTTTATAGCTCGTCTAGTTTTTCCCACATAGAAAAGGGGACAACTGCAGGATAAAAGATAGATTACACCTTCCGTATTGCAATTAACAAAGTACTTTAGTTTGTAAGTTTTCCCTGTATTAGTGCTGAAATCCTTTGTTTTTTGCATGTATTTACATGCAACACATTTCCCACAAGGGGAATTGCCTGCAGATCTATGTTTTGTTAACCAATCCATTTGTTTAGGAAGAGACACATACTGGCTCCTTACAAGTTTATCCTTAAGATTGGGTGCCCTCTTTGCAGTTATGCTTGGAAACTCACCCACTTCCTGACATACACTAGCGTCACTTGTAAGCAAATCCCAATTTTTTGCAAGAATATTTTTTAGAGTGTGCCAGTGACAGTTATAGTCTGTAATGAGTCTTATTCTCTGGTCATTGGCCTTAACTTTAGGCTGGAGGAGTTTCTCTCTGTCAGCATGTAATGCTTGACTAAATGCTCTTTTTACCACCCTTTTTGAGTACCCTCTATCCAGGAATCTTTTTTTCCATTTCAGAAGCATGTTTAATAAATCTCTCCTTGGTTGAGCAATTCCTACGCAACCTGAGGAATTGTCCCTTTGGAATTCCTTTTCTCCAACATTGGTGTGTCCGGTCCACGGCGTCATCCTTACTTGTGGGATATTCTCTTCCCCAACAGGAAATGGCAAAGAGTCCCAGCAAAGCTGGTCACATGATCCCTCCTAGGCTCCGCCCACCCCAGTCATTCTCTTTGCCGTTGCACAGGCAACATCTCCACGGAGAAGGTTAAGAGTTTTTTGTAGTTTTATTCTTCTATCAAGTGTTTGTTATTTTAAAATAGTGCTGGTATGTACTATTTACTCTGAAACAGAAAAGGATGAAGATTTCTGTTTGTAAGAGGAAGATGATTTTTAGCAGACAGTAACTAAAATCGATTGCTGTTTCCACACAGGACTGTTGAGATGAAGTAACTTCAGTTGGGGGAAACAGTTAGCAGTCTTTTCTGCTTAAGGTATGACTAGCCATATTTCTAACAAGACCATGTAATGCTGGAAGGCTGTTATTTCCCCTCATGGGGACCGGTAAGCCATTTTCTTAGTTAAACATAAAAGAATAAAGGGCTTCAAAAAAGGGCTTAAAAACTGGTAGACATTTTTCTGGGCTAAAACAATTGCTTTACTAGGCATATTATGCAGATTCTAACTAATTATTGGTATTATAATCTTGGGGAACGTTTAGAAAAACGGCAGGCACTGTGTTGGACACCTTTTTCAGATGGGGGCCTTTCTAGTTATAGACAGAGCCTCATTCTGGGACTGTATAGGGGTTAAATGTAAAAACGGCTCCGGTTCCGTTAATTTAAGGGTTAAAGCTCTGAAATTTGGTGTGCAATACTTTTAATGCTTTAAGACACTGTGGTGAAATTTTTTTCAGTTTGAAATTTAAAGTGACAGTAACGGTTTTATTTTAAAACGTTTTTTGTGCTTTGTTGACAAGTTTAAGCCTGTTTAACATGTCTGTACCATCAGATAAGCTATGTTCTATATGTATGAAAGCCAATGTGTCTCCCCATTTAAATTTATGTGATAATTGTGCCATAGTGTCCAAACAAAGTAAGGACAGTAATGCAACAGATAATGATATTGCCCAAGATGATTCCTCAAATGAGGGGAGTAAACATGATACTACATCATCCCCTACTGTGTCTACACCAGTTATGCCACACAGGAGGCCCCTAGTACATCTAGTGCGCCAATACTTATTACCATGCAACAATTAACGGCTGTAATGGATAACTCCATAGCAAATCTTTTATCCAAAATGCCTACTTATCAGAGAAAGCGCGATTGCTCTGTTTTAAACACTGAAGAGCAAGAGGACGCTGATGATAACTGTTCTGACATACCCTCACACCAATCTCAAGGGGCCATGAGGGAGGTTTTGTCTGATGGAGAAATTTCAGATTCAGGAAAAATTTCTCATCAAGCTGAACCTGATGTTGTGACATTTAAATTTAAATTAGAACATCTCCGCGCACTGCTTAAGGAGGTGTTATCTACTCTGGATGATTGTGACAATTTGGTCATTCCAGAGAAAATTATGTAAGATGGACAAGTTCCTAGAGGTTCCGGTGCCCCCCAACGCTTTTCCTATACCCAAGCGGGGTGGCGGACATAGTAAATAAAGAGTGGGAAAGGCCCGGCATACCTTTTGTTCCCCCCCCTATATTTAAGAAATTATTTCCTATAGTCGACCCCAGAAAGGACTTATGGCAGACAGTCCCCAAGGTCGAGGGGGCGGTTTCTACTCTAAACAAACGCACTACTATTCCTATCGAAGATAGTTGTGCTTTCAAAGATCCTATGGATAAGAAATTAGAGGGTTTGCTTAAAAAGATTTTTGTACAGCAAGGTTACCTTCTACAACCAATTTCATGCATTGTTCCTGTCACTACGGCAGCGTGTTTCTGGTTCGAGGAACTAGAAAAATCGCTCAGTAAAGAATCTTCGTATGAGGAGGTTATGGACAGAGTTCAAGCACTTAAATTGGCTAACTTTTGTTTTAGATGCCGCTTTGCAATTAGCTAGATTAGCGGCGAAAAATTCAGGGTTTGCTGTCGTGGCGCGCAGAGTGCTTTGGCTAAAGTCTTGGTCAGCGGATGTGTCTTCCAAGACAAAATTGCTTAACATTCCTTTCAAAGGTAAAACATTATTTGGACCTGATTTGAAAGAGATTATTTCAGACATCACTGGGGGAAAGGGGCCACGCCCTCCCACAGGATAGGTCTTTTAAGGCTAATAATAAGCCTAATTTTCGTCCCTTTCGCAGAAACGGACCAGTCTCTAATTCTGTATCCTCTAAGCAAGAGGGTAATACTTCACAACCCAAACCAGCCTGGAAACCAATGCAAGGCTGGAAACAAAGGGTAAGCAGGCCAAGAAGCCTACCACTGCTACCAAAACAGCATGAAGGGATAGCCCCCGATCCGGGACCGGATCTAGTGGGGGGCAGACTTTCTCTCTTTGCTCAGGCTTGGGCAAGAGATGTTCAGGATCCTTGGGCGCTAGAAATAGTTTCTCAAGGTTATCTTCTGGAATTCAAGGAACTACCCCCAAGGGGAAGGTTCCACAGGTCTCAATTATCTTCAAACCAAATAAAGAGACAGGCATTCTTACATTGTGTAGAAGACCTGTTAAAGATGGGGAGTGATACATCCAGTTCCAATAAGAGAACAAGGAATGGGATTTTATTCCAATCTGTTCATAGTTCCCCAAAAAAGAGGGAACATTCAGACCAATTTTGGATCTAAAGATCCTAAACAAATTTCTCAGGGTACCATCGTTCAAAATGGAAACTATTCGAACGATCCTACCTACTATCCAGGAAAATCAATTTATGACTACCGTGGATTTTAAAGGATGCGTACCTACATATTCCTATCCACAAGGAACATCAATCAGTTCCTAAGGTTCGCTTTTCTGGACAAGCATTACCAGTTTTATGGCACTTCCATTTGGATTAGCCACTGCTCCAAGGATTTTCACAAAGGTACTAGGGTCCCTTCTAGCGGTTCTAAGACCAAGGGGCATTGCAGTAGTACCTTACTTGGACGACATCCTGATTCAAGCGTCGTCCCTGTCAAAAGCAAAGGCTCATACGGACATCGTCCTAGCCTTTCTCAGATCTCACGGATGGAAGGTGAACAAAGAAAAAAGTTCTCTGTCCCCGTCAACAAGAGTTCCCTTCTTGGGAACAATATTAGATTCCTTAGAAATGAGGATTTTTCTGACAGAGGTCAGAAAATCAAAACTTCTAAGCTCTTGTCAAGTACTTCATTCTGTTCTCGTCCTTCCATAGCGCAGTGCATGGAAGTAATAGGATTGATGGTTTGCAACAATGGACATAGTTCCTTTTGCACGAATTCATCTAAGACCATTACAACTGTGCATGCTCAGACAGTGGAATGGGGATTATACAGACTTGTCTCCGACGATTCAAGTAGATCAAAAGACCAGAGATTCACTCCGTTGGTGGCTGACCCTGGACAATCTGTCACAGGGAATGAGCTTCCGCAGACCAGAGTGGGGTCATTGTCACGACCGACGCCAGCCTAGTGGGCTGGGGCGCGGTCTGGGAATCCCTGAAAGCTCAGGGTCTATGGTCTCGGGAAGAGGTCTCTTCTCCCGATAAACATTCTGGAACTGAGAGCGATATTCAATGCTCTCAGAGCTTGGCCTCAACTAGCAAAGGCCAAATTCATAAGGTTTCAGTCAGACAACATGACGACCGTTGCATATATCAATCATCAGGGGGGAACAAGGACTTCCCTGGCGATGAAAGAAGTGACCAAGATAATTCAATGGGCGGGGATCACTCCTGCCACTTGTCTGCGATCCACATCCCAGGAGTGGAAAATTGGGAAGCGGATTTTCTGAGTCGTCAGACATTCCATCCGGGGGAGTGGGAACTCCATCCGGAAATCTTTGCCCAAATAACTCAATTATGGGGCATTCCAGACATGGATCTGATGGCGTCTCGTCAGAACTTCAAGGTTCTTGCTACGGGTCCAGATCCAGGGATCCCAAGGCGACCCTAGTAGATGCACTAGTAGCACCTTGGACCTTCAACCTAGCTTATGTATTCCCACCGTTTCCTCTCATCCCCAGGCTGGTAGCCAGGATCAATCAGGAGAGGGCCTCGGTTATCTTGATAGCTCCTGCGTGGCCACGCAGGACTTGGTATGCAGACCTGGTGAATATGTCATCGGCTCCACCATGGAAGCTACCTTTGAGACAGGACCTTCTTGTTCAGGGTCCATTCGAACATCCGAATCTGGTTTCCCTCCAACTGACGGCTTGGAGATTGAACGCTTGATTTTATCAAACGCGTGGGTTTTCAGATTCTGTAATAGATACTCTGATTCAGGCTAGAAGCCTGTAACTAGAAAGATTTACCATAAAATATGGAAAAAATATATCTGTTGGTGTGAATCTAAAGGATCCCATGGAACAAGATAAAAATTCCTAAGATTCTATCCTTTCTACAAGAAGGTTTGGAGAAAGAAGGATTATCTGCAAGTTCTTGAAGGGACAGATATCTGCTTTATCTGTTTTACTTCACAAAAGACTGGCAGCTGTGCCAGATGTTCAAGCATTTGTTCAGGCTCTGGTTAGGATCAAGCCTGTTTACAGACCTTTGACTCCTCCCTGGAGTCTAAATCTAGTTCTTTCAGTTCTTCAAGGGGTTCCGTTTGAACCCTTACATTCCGTAGATATTAAGTTATTATCTTGGAAAGTTTTGTTTTTGGTGTTGCAATTTCTTCTGCTAGAAGAGTTATCAGAGTTACTCTGCTCTGCAGTGTTCTCCGCCTATCTGGTGTTCTATGCAGATAAGGTGGTTTTGCCATACTAAGTGGTTTTTCTTCCGAAAGTTGTTTCCAACAAAATATTAACCAGGAGATAGTTGTACCCATTCTTTGTGTCCGAATCAGTTTCAAAGAAGGAAGTTTGTTACACAATTTGGACGTAGTCGTGCTCTAAAAATTCTAATTTAGAGGCTACTAAAGATTTCAGACAAACATTTTCCTTGTTTGTTGTTTATTCTGGTAAAAGGATGAGGTCAAAAAGCGACTCTCTACCTCTCTTTCCTTTTGGCTTTAAAAGCATTATACGATTGGCTTATGAGACTGCCGGACGGCAGCCTCCTGAAAAGAATCACAGCTCCACTCCACTAGGCTGTGGCTTCCACATGGGCCCTACAAGATACGAGGCTTCTGTTGACAGATATGTAAGGCAGCGACTTGGTCTTCACTGCACACTTTTGCCAAATTTTACAAATTTGATACTTTTGCTTCTTCGGAGGCTATTTTTGGGAGAAGGTTTTGCAAGCCGTGGTGCCTTCCATTTAGGTGACCTGATTTGCTCCCTCCCTTCATCCGTTTGTCCTAAAGCTTTGGTTATTGGTTCCCACAAGTAAGGATGACGCCGTGGACCCGGACACACTAATGTTGGAGAAAACAGAATTTATGCTTACCTGATAAATTACTTTCTCCAACGGTGTGTCCGGCCCCACGGCCCCGCCCTGGTTTTTTAATCAGGTCTGATGAATTATTTTCTCTAACTACAGTCACCACGGTATCATATGGTTTCTCCTATATATATTTCCTCCTGTCCGTCGGTCGAATGACTGGGGTGGTGCGGTGAGTCTAGGAGGGATCATGTGACAGCTTTGCTGGGACTCTTTGCCTATTTCCTGGTTGGGGAGAGAATATCCCACAAGTAAGGATGACGCCGTGGACCGGACACACCGTTGGAGAAAGTAATTTATCAGGTAAGCATAAATTCTGTTTTTTCAAATGAGATGGATGATGACTTGATGACTCTAACAGGCTATTTGTTGCTGTTTCTTTGCGAAAGTTCTCAGTCTGCAGAATACCTCTTTCAATCCTTACTTTCACATCTAGGAAAGAAATTTCTTCCTTACTGTATTTCAGGGTTAATGTAATATTTCTCTTATTCTGATTTAGAGTATCCACAAACTCTTTGAGGGTGTCTTCAGTACCCTCCCACACCAGAAAGATATCGTCCACATACCTCAACCATATGTGGACGTATCTCTCAAAGTTAGAATTTTGAAACACCTCATCCATCTCCCAGCTCCCAGTACTTTTCCGGTTTAAATGAATCCGCCTAAGTGGCTCAAATTGCTGTAAACTGCTGCTGGATAAGTCGAGAGCAGAATCAGGTGTATGAAAAGGTTGCTTTTATAAATACCGGCATAATGAGAATGGCCAGCTATACTAACTGGGTGCTAAAAGTGAAATTTATGTTGTTTGCCGAAGTATGTTGTTGTAAGGCTTAATTGCTTACTGACTAACATATGCCTATAACTTGGATTGGGCTGTACGAATGACAGTATTACTGGATTACTTCTATACAATGTCTGCTGCTTGTTAACAATCTTAATTGCCCCTCGAATACGCTATATCTAACGCTTTGGCTTAAGCATACTATTAAAGGTTTGATTTCATCTTGCATAACACCAAGCACACTGGCTTGCTGACAACTTGGCCAGTCTGATGAACTTGCTCTAACATTTTCCTTGGATTATGCTTGCTATTTATATGCTTAATTCTACTCTGCTTCGCTTTGACTCCCAGGGCATATTGTAACATTGTATCCAGTTTATATCATGTCCTACGCTTGCATATTGTTAGTATTGTATCCGCTGAGACACATTATAGATCCGCAGGTTTCATTCTTCACTCTTCAGTCTACTTAGATCCCCTTTGAAAACCTGCCCAGCATACAAACCCCTGAAAAGGGGCGCTGTGAGCAGCTGGGTGTAGTTAGACTGAGGTGGCCTGCGAAGATCTATAAAATAAGAAGCTATTCAAATGCATGAAAGTTTATTCTTTATCATAGCAATGTATTTTGTCTTTTATGCATAAGTTGTACCGAGTTAAACATTTTGAATTTAAATACTATTACAGGAGCATGCACACCTGACCGGTCAGGCCCATTATTGTGACTGCAAGGTTCATCATACATTTTTACTAATTTGAAATCCTATTTTCTATCAGAGATTTCCTTTTTATAGCCTGTGTTTGTATTTCCAGTGTGGGAGGTTGCCGTCCCTTAATTAAAACTCGCTATTGAAATTGATGATTGAATTGAGCGTGTCTTTTTAAAAAAAAGAGTGCTGTATTCCCTGTCTTTGTATCAGGAGGCTTTTCTCTTGAGCCAATCCATATTATATATATATATATATATATATATATATATATATATATATATATATATATATACACAGTATATATATATTAGAACATTTTATTTTGGCATATACAGTTGTAATCATTAATTTATTGTACAGACTTTAAGCTGTTTGCAATGAACTATTTAAACAAAAGCAATTGAAATAGCTCAACACCACAAATGCTTCAAGTGCACATCTGCACATCTATATAGGTGGTGCAATAAAAGAAATAAAAATCAGGATAGAGAAGGTAAAGACGAGGAATGCAGGACGTTGAGAACAAGAATAGCAACTTTATTGAGAACATGAATAGCAACTGTTCCTTTAGAATACAATGATGGCCAAAAAAAACAAACAGAACCCCCCCCCCCCGTTAATTTTAAGTTTACAGTTCCACTCCCCCAGGAATCTCATATAGTTGTTAAAACCAATGCAGAAATGGTGTTTTATTTCAATTTGTTATAAAAACATATTCCTTAAATCATAATATAATTAAGAAGATAAATCAGGAAAATTCTTCTCTAAAAATGTAATTAAGCAAATACAGTTTTTAACAAGTAAAAAAACAAAAACAAATCTAGTGTATATAAAGTAAAAAAAAATACAATTGGATCTTTGGCTTCAGTTTTCTTTGTCAGTTGTCAATAAGAATGCTTAAAGGAATGTGAAAAGACGGTCTCCACGGATACATATCTATTGACAGAAGGAAAGTTTTAAAAACAGATCATATTTTCCCCTCCACTGGTGTGAAACAGAAATTGTGAGGCCCTGCAACTGTTATTCTTTTAGTCATCTGTCACATCATCCATATCACAATCACTGCCATCATTACTTAAAATAATAAACTCATACCCCCTCTGAAAACAGAATTCTTTTGAAGCTATTTTTTGTCTCCTCTACTCTTAAGTTCCAGTTCTTTGCATATGACCCCCTGCAAGGCTTATTAGAAATGTTCTTTTGTGCTAAATAATTTTGATTTCTGAGTATTGAAAAAATATAAAACTATTTTGCCTTTTTATGAATAATATGGTAAGCTAATATTTTTTTTTATGCCTAAAATACATATTTCATATTTAAAATATATATATTTTTTCTCACTGGGGCCTTTAAAGGGACATGAAAGTAAAATTAAATGTTCCTGATTCTCATGGACCATGCAATTCTAAGACACTTTTAAATTTAAATCTATTATCATATTCACATTGTTCTCTTGGTATTCTTTGTGGAAAATAATACACTATATGGCCTACAGTATGTGGACACTTGACCATCAAACCTATATAGAATTGTTGACTATCCCATTCCAAAGCCATTGGAAATAATATGGAGTTGGCCACTCTTTGCAGCTGTAACAGTCGAAACCTTTCTGGGAAGGCTTTCCAAAAGATTTTGAAATGTTTCTGTGTGAATATGTGCCTATTTAGCCAAAAGAGCACTTGTTAGGTTAGGTGCTGATAAAGGACAAGGAGGTCTGACTCTCATTTGGTGTTCCAGTTCATCCCAAAGTTGTTCAAAAGTGTTGAGGTCAGGACTCTGTGCAGGTCATTCTAGCATCTCCACACCAAACTTACCAAAGCATTGGCTAGATTACGATTTTTGTCGGTAAGGCTGTGCGGGGCTAACGAGCAATTTCAGCTCACCGCTCACCTACAAACAACGCTGGTATTACAGGTTTTTTTAAACCCGGCGTTAGCCGCAGAAAAGTGAGCGGAGAGCAAAATTTAGCTCCACATCTCACCTCAATACCAGCGCTGCTACGGTAGCGGTGAGCTGGCAAAAGGTGCTTGTGCATGATTTCCATATAGGAATCAATGGGGGAGAGCCAGCTGAAAAAAACCTAATACCTGCAAAAAAGCAGCGTTCAGCTCCTAACGCAGCCCCATTGATTCCTCTGGGGAAATAAAAGTTATGTCTACACCTAACACCCTAACATGAACCCCGAGTCTAAACACCCCTAATCTTACACTTATTAACCCCTAATCTGCCGCCCCTGACATCGCCGACACCTGCATTATATTATTAACCCCTAATCTGCCACGCCGGACACCCCCGCCACCTACATTATACTTATTAACCCCTAATCTGATGCCCCCAACATCGCCGCAACCTACATTTACTTTAATAACCCCTAATCTGCCGCCCCCAATGTCGCCGCAACCTAATTACAATTATTAACCCCTAATCTGACGCCTCCAACGTTGCCGCAACTATATTAAAGTTATTAAAGTTATTCACCCCTAAACCTAAGTCTAACCCTAAACCTAACACCCCCCTAACTTAAATATAATTTAAATAAATCTAAATAAAATTACTATCATAAAATAAATTATTCCTATTGAAAACTAAATACTTACCTATAAAATAAACCCTAAGATAGCTACAATATAACTAATAATTACATTGTATCTATCTTAGGGTTTATTTTTATTTTACAGGCAACTTTGCATTTATTTTAACTAGGTACAATAGTTATTAAATAGTTATTAACTATTTAATAACTTCCTAGTTAAAATAAATACAAATTTACCTATAAAATAAAAAATGAACCTAAGTTACAATTACACCTAACACTACACTATAATTAAATTAATTCCCTACACTAACTACTTACAATTAAATACAATGATCTAAATTAAGGAAAACCCAACACTAAATTACAGAAAATAATTACAATTTTTTTTAAGCTAATTACACCTAATCTAATGCCCCTAACAAAATAAAAAAGCCCCCCAAAATAATAAAAATCCCTACCCTACACCAAATTAAAAATAGCCCTTAAAAGGGCTTTTTGCGGGGTATTGACCCAAAGTAATCAGCTCTTTTACCTGGAAAAAAAAAATACAATACCTCCCCCCAACATTAAAACCCACCACCCACACACCCAACCCTACTCTAAAACCCACCCAATCCCCCCTTAATAAAATCTAACACTAACCCCTTGAAGATCACACTACCTTGAGACATCTTCACTCAACCGGGCAGAAGTGGTCCTCCAGACGGTCCGAAGTCTTCATCCTATCCAGGCAGAAGAGATCCTCAAGACGGGCAGAAGTCTTCATCCAGGCGGCATCTTCTATCTTCATCCATCCGGAGCGGAGCGAGTCCATCTTCAAGACATCCGACGCAGAGCATCCTCTTCTTTCCGATGACTAACACTAAATGACGGTACCTTTAAGTGACGTCATCCAAGATTGTGTCCCTTCAATTCCGATTGGCTGATAGAATTCTATCAGCCAATCGGAATTAAGGTAGAAAAAATCCTATTGGTTGATCCAATCAGCCAATAGAATTGAGCTTGCATTCTATTGGCTGTTCCAATCAGCCAATAGAATGCGAGCTCAATCCTATTGGCTGATTGGATCAGCCAATAGGATTGAACTTCAATCCTATTGGCTGATTGGATCAGCCAATAGGATTTTTTTCTACCTCAATTCTAATTGGCTGATAGAATTCTATCAGCCAATCGGAATTGAAGGGACACCATCTTGGATGACGTCACTTAAAGGTACCATCATTTAGTGTTAGTCGTCGGAAAGAAGAGGATGCTCTGTGTTGGATGTCTTGAAGATGGACCCGCTCCGCTCCGGATGGATGAAGATAGAAGATGCTGTCTGGATGAAGACTTCTGCCCGTCTGGAGGACCTCTTTTGCCCGGATAGGATGAAGACTTCCGACCGACTGGAGGACCACTTCTGCCCGGTTGGGTGAAGACGTCTCAAGGTAGGGTGATCTTCAAGGGGTTAGTGTTAGGTTTTATTAAGGGGGGATTGGGTGGGTTTTAGAGTTGGGTTGGGTGTGTGGGTGGTGGGTTTTAATGTTGAGGGGTATTGTATTTTTTTTTCCAGGTAAAAGAGCTGATTACTTTTTTCCAGTTTATTTCACATCCCCAAGACTTACACTGTTGGAAAGGTTAGGCGATTACCTTTCCAACGGTGGGTCTTGGGGGTCTGTAGCTGCCTAGATGCCTGAGATACAGGCTTCTAAGCAGCATGCCCCCTGATCCTATATTTAAAATTGTTAATGTTAAATAAAGTTGAGCGGTGACGTCATCACATCATTGCTCGTGACGTCACCACAGGTAACGTGAAGCCCCGTCAATGCCTGTCTCTATGAAGGCCCGATCGCCGGGGTAGGAGCCGGTGGGAGCCCACAGATCTCCCTCAAAGTGGGAGAGTGCTAGTGACGGCTCTGAGCCATCATTAGCACCTGACTGAGACAATTTGTGACGGCTCAGAGCTGCCATTAGCACTCAAGGGGTTAAGGGCTATTTGTAATTTAATGTAGGGTAGGGATTTTTATTATTTTGGGGGGCTTTTTTATTTTGTTAGGGGGATTAGATTAGGTGTAATTAGCTTCTTTTTTTTTAAATTATTTTATTATTTTCTGTAATTTAGTGGGGGGGATTTCTTCGTAATTTAGATAATTGTATTTAACTGTATTTATTTGTAGTTAGTGTAGGGAATTAATTTAATTATAGTGTAGTGTTAGGTGTAATTATAACTTAGGTTTAATTTTATTTTACAGGTAAATTTGTATTTATTTTAACTATGAAGTTATTAAATAGTTAATAACTATTTAATAACTATTGTACCTAGTTAAAATAAATACAAAGTTGGCTGTAAAATAAAAATAAACCCTAAGATAGATACAATGTAATTATTAGTTATATTGTAGCTATCTTAGGGTTTATTTTATATGTAAGTATTTAGTTTTAAATAGGAATACTAGTTAATTGTAGTAATTTTATTTAGATTTATTTAAAATTATATTTAAGTTAGTGTTTGTTAGGGTTAGGGTTAGATTTAGGATTAGGGGTTAATACATTTAATATAGTTGCGGTGACGTTGGGGGCGGCAGATTAGGGGTTAATAAATGTAGGTAGGTGTCGCAATGTTAGGGACGGCAGATTAGGAGTTAATAAAATTTAACTAATGTTTGCGAGGCGGGAGTGCGGCGGTTTAGGGGTTAATCTATTTATTGAAGTGGCGGCGATGTCCGGTCGGCAGATTAGGGGTTAAACAATTTATTTTAGTGTTTGCGATGTGGGGGGCCCCACAGTTTAGGGGTTAATAGGTAGTTTATGGGTGTTAGTGTACTTTTTAGCACTTTAGTTAAGAGTTTTATGTTACGGCATTAGCCCATAAAACTCTTAACTACTGACTTTTAAATGCGGTAGGAGTCTTGACAGGAGAGGGTTTACCGCTCACTTTTTCCAAGACTCGTAATACCGGCGTTAGGAAAATCCCATTGAAAAGATAGGATACGCAATTTACGTAAGTGGATTTGCGGTATGCTCGAGTCGCAGAAAAAAAAGTGAGCGGTACACCTGTGCCTGCCAGACTCTTAATACCAGCATTAGGAAAAAAGCAGCGTTGGGACATCCCAACACTGCTTTTTAACCCTAACACAAAAATCATAATCTAGCCACATGTAATTATGGACCTTCCTTGATTTATGCAAAGGGTCATAGTCCTGCTGGAACAGGAAAGGGACTTCCCTAAACTTTTGCCACAAAGATGGAAGCATCTAGTTGTCTAAAGTGTCCTTTTATTCTGTAGCATTAAAGGGACATTAAACACTTTGAGGTGATAATATAAAATGATAAATTGCATAAATAAAAATAGCTCAATATACTTTCATTATTTATTTTGTCCTTTTTTATGTAATTTGATTATTAAATTATGAGCTTTGCTCTTCTTGTTAGAAATTAAAGTGCAGAACACTGTTATATTCAAACTAGCTATTGGCTGCACACTCTAGTTACCTATTTATAACTGTCCACTATTGGCCACAGTAGAGAAGGTAACCTAAGTTACAACATGGCAGCTCCCATTATTTTATAGACACTAAAACTTTACACAAATGTTGTTACTATTTTGTTTGTCTGGCATATATTTAGTGTTTAGTGTTAGTGTTTAATGTCCCTTTAAGATGACACTACACTGGCACTAAAGGGCCTAGCCCAAAACCTTGAAAAACAGCACCAAAATATTATTCCTTCTTCCCCAAACTTTACAGTAGACACTATGGGGCATATGTATCAAGCTCCGAATGGAGCTTGATGCCCCGTGTTTCTGGCGAGCCGGCACAAGTTATGAAGCAGCGGTCACAAAGACCGCTGCTCCATAACCTGTCCACCTGCTCTGAGCAGACGGACAGACATTGCCGGAAATCAACCCGATCGAGTACGATCGGGTTGATTGACACCCCCTGCTGACGGCCTATTGAGCTGCTGGTGCAATGCTGAATACGCAATGCAATGCTGAATACGGCAAGCGTATTGCTCGCCGTATTCAGCGAGTTCTGGCGGACCTGATCCACAGTGTCGGATCAGGTCCGCCAGACCTTCATAAATATGGGCCTATGCATTCTGATATGTAAAGTTTTCCTGCCACATATATACAAATGTATACTGTATGTGCCATATGTTGCTTATATGAAAGTTTGTTTGATTGTTAAATAATATATATATTTAAAAGGTTAACAAGAATTATATATATGTATCCACTATTTGTGTCTTATGGTCACCTACTATGATATATATGAAGTGTTTATTTTTGTTGCTATGAGACATTTAATTGGTTGCTATGAGATGTGTAATTGGTTAACACCCCCTTCAAGGGTTGCACATTGTATAGGAGTATTTGTTTGGTATATATGGCAAGTGTTTTATATCCATTGTATTAAGCCTGATGAAACAACCACCGGTTGGCTGAGAAACGCGTTGCTTGTTTTTATATGTTTTAATAAAGTAAGTAAACAGTCTGAAAAGGTAGACGGTAACAGCAACTTGAACAAAAAGTTCAATCTTTATTCTTCCGTTATAAAATACAATCTCCAAGGAGGAAAAGGCAATTGTAGAAAAAAGATACACGGATATACTAGACAGTATACACGTTTTGGCATGAGCCGTAATCACTACTGATAAAATGGTACGTTCAGAGGATGTTTAAAAAGGGTGTACTTTACCCCCATTGGTTAAAACCAATACTTGATCAAAGCAATAGCCGTGCATCAATTAGTGCAAATACAAAACCACATAAGCACAATGTTAAAGGACCAGTCAACACATTAGATTTGCATAATCAACAAATGCAAGATAACAAGACAATGCAATAGCACTTAGTCTGAACTTCAAATGAGTAGTAGATTTTTTTATAACAAATTTCAAAGTTATGTATATTTCCACTCCCCTTGTACCATATGATAGCAATCAGCCAATCACAAATGCATATACGTATAGTCTGTGAATTCTTGCACATGCTCAGTAGGATCTGGTGACTCAAAAATTGTAAATATAAAAGACTGTGCACATTTTTTTTAATGGAAGTAAATTGGAAAGTTTTTTAAAATGACATGCTGAATCTGAATCATGAAAATTTAATTTAACCTGAGTGTCCCTTTAATAGTGTTCATTACAGAACACAATAATCTGTAACTTTCTACAATAATACATTAAGTATTCTTTGTACATATATATCTCACAGAGTATACAAATTATACAAAAGATATATATGTACAAAGAAACTCCTATACATAATAAAGAAAAACAGGCATATTGCAACATTGTGAACCAAAAATAGGATTGCCAACAATGACGTAAGTAAGCTGAATTATCTTAGTTAAAGTCACAATAAGTGAAAAAAAAGAATGTAGTCAAAATATTATCTGGAAAAACAAAAAAGAAATAAATAGTTGAATTAAACCAAATAATAATAAATAGGTAACTAAATTTTATTGATATTATTATTATTGTTGTTGTTCCACCTCATGTGACTAAAACAGACGTCATATGGTCTAGACTCTATAGTATTCTGTGAGAGGCTAAATCTTAAACAAACATTTAAAGTTCCCATTTCGGATACCCACTAGAAGCTGTAATCAGTAATACATGTATCTGGAACAGCAGTTAGAGGGGACAATTGTGCACAATATACATAGCTGCACAATGATAACAAATATGGGCCTAGATTTAGAGTTCGGCGGTAGCCGTCAAAACCAGCGTTAGAGGCTCCTAACGCTGGTTTTGGGCGCCCGCTGGTATTTGGAGTCAGTGATTAAAGGGTCTAACGCTCACTTTACAGCCGCGACTTTTCCATACCGCAGATCCCCCTACGCCATTTGCGTAGCCTATCTTTTCAATGGGATCTTTCTAACGCTGGTATTTAGAGTCGTTTCTGCAGTGAGCGTTAGAGCTCTAACGACAAGATTCCAGCCGCCTGAAAATAGCAGGAGTTAAGAGCTTTCTGGCTAACGCCGGTTTATAAAGCTCTTAACTACTGTACCCTAAAGTACACTAACACCCATAAACTACCTATGTACCCCTAAACCGAGCTCCCCCCACATCGCCGCCACTCGATTAAAATTTTTAACCCCTAATCTGCCGACCGCCACCTACGTTATACTTATGTACCCCTAATCTGCTGCCCCTAACCCCGCCGACCCCTATATTATATTTCTTAACCCCTAACTTGCCCCCCACAACGTCGCCGCAAGCTACTTAAAATAATTAACCCCTAATCTTCCGACCGCAAATCGCCGCCACCTACGTTATCCCTATGTACCCCTAATCTGCTACCCCTAACACCGCCGACCCCTATATTATATTTATTAACCCCTAATCTGCCCCCCTCAACGTCGCCGACACCTGCCTACACTTATTAACCCCTAATCTGCCGAGCGGACCTGAGCGCTACTATAATAAAGTTATTAACCCCTAATCCGCCTCACTAACCCTATCATAAATAGTATTAACCCCTAATCTGCCCTCCCTAACATCGCCGACACCTAACTTCAATTATTAACCCCTAATCTGCCGACCGGAGCTCACCGCTATTCTAATACATGTATTAACCCCTAAAGCTAAGTCTAACCCTAACACTAACACCCCCCTAAATTAAATATAATTTTTATCTAACGAAATAAATTAACTCTTATTAAATAAATGATTCCTATTTAAAGCTAAATACTTACCTGTAAAATACATCCTAATATAGCTAAAATATAAATTATAATTATATTATAGCTATTTTAGGATTAATATTTATTTTACAGGTAACTTTGTAATTATTTTAACCAGGTACAATAGCTATTAAATAGTTAAGAACTATTTAATAGTTACCTAGTTAAAATAATAACAAAATTACCTGTAAAATAAGTCCTAACCTAAGATATAATTAAACCTAACACTACCCTATCAATAAAATAATTAAATAAACTACCTACAATTACCTACAATTAACCTAACACTACACTATCAATAAATTAATTAAACACAATTCCTACAAATAAATACAATTAAATAAACTAGCTAAAGTACAAAAAATAAAAAAGATCTAAGTTACAGAAAATAAAAAAATATTTACAAACATAATAAAAATATTACAACAATTTTAAACTAATTACACCTACTCTAAGCCCCCTAATAAAATAACAAAGCCCCCCAAAATAAAAAATTCCCTACCCTATTCTAAATTAAAAAAGTTACAAGCTCTTTTACCTTACCAGCCCTGAACAGGGCCCTTTGCGGGGCATGCCCCAAGAATTTCAGCTCTTTTGCCTGTAAAAGAATAAATACAATACCCCCCCCCCAACATTACAACCCACCACCCACATACCCCTAATCTAACCCAAACCCCCCTTAAATAAACCTAACACTAAGCCCCTGAAGATCTTCCTACCTTGTCTTCACCATACCAGGTTCACCGATCCGTCCTGAAGAGCTCCTCCGATGTCCTGATCCAAGCCCAAGCGGGGGCTGAAGAGGTCCATGATCCGGTCAAAGTCTTCATCCAAGCGGGGCAGAAGAGGATCTTCCATCCGATTGAAGTCATCATCCAGGCGGCATCTTCGATCTTCTTCCATCCGGAGCGAAGCGGCAGGATCCTGAAGACATCCAGCGCGGAACATCCATCCGGACCGACGACTGAACGACGAATGACTGTTCCTTTAAGGGACGTCATCCAAGATGGCGTCCCTCGAATTCCGATTGGCTGATAGGATTCTATCAGCCAATCGGAATTAAGGTAGGAATTTTCTGATTGGCTGATGGAATCAGCCAATCAGAATCAAGTTCAATCCGATTGGCTGATCCAATCAGCCAATCAGATTGAGCTCGCATTCTATTGGCTGTTCCGATCAGCCAATAGAATGCAAGCTCAATCTGATTGGCTGATTGGATCGGCCAATCGGATTGAACTAGATTCTGATTGGCTGATTCCATCAGCCAATCAGAAAATTCCTACCTTAATTCCGATTGGCTGATAGAATCCTATCAGCCAATCGGAATTCGAGGGACGCCATCTTGGATGACGTCCCTTAAAGGAACAGTCATTCGTCGTTCAGTCGTCGGTCCGGATGGATGTTCCGCGCTGGATGTCTTCAGGATCCTGCCGCTTCGCTCCGGATGGAAGAAGATCGAAGATGCCGCCTGGATGATGACTTCAATCGGATGGAAGATCCTCTTCTGCCCCGCTTGGATGAAGACTTTGACCGGATCATGGACCTCTTCAGCCCCCGCTTGGGCTTGGATCAGGACATCGGAGGAGCTCTTCAGGACGGATCGGTGAACCTGGTATGGTGAAGACAAGGTAGGAAGATCTTCAGGGGCTTAGTGTTAGGTTTATTTAAGGGGGGTTTGGGTTAGATTAGGGGTATGTGGGTGGTGGGTTGTAATGTTGGGGGGGGGGGTATTGTATTTATTCTTTTACAGGCAAAAGAGCTGAAATTCTTGGGGCATGCCCCGCAAAGGGCCCTGTTCAGGGCTGGTAAGGTAAAAGAGCTTGTAACTTTTTTAATTTAGAATAGGGTAGGGAATTTTTTATTTTGGGGGGCTTTGTTATTTTATTAGGGGGCTTAGAGTAGGTGTAATTAGTTTAAAATTGTTGTAATATTTTTATTATGTTTGTAAATATTTTTTTATTTTCTGTAACTTAGATCTTTTTTATTTTTTGTACTTTAGCTAGTTTATTTAATTGTATTTATTTGTAGGAATTGTGTTTAATTAATTTATTGATAGTGTAGTGTTAGGTTAATTGTAGGTAGTTTATTTAATTATTTTATTGATAGGGTAGTGTTAGGTTTAATTATATCTTAGGTTAGGACTTATTTTACAGGTAATTTTGTTATTATTTTAACTAGGTAACTATTAAATAGTTCTTAACTATTTAATAGCTATTGTACCTGGTTAAAATAATTACAAAGTTACCTGTAAAATAAATATTAATCCTAAAATAGCTATAATATAATTATAATTTATATTTTAGCTATATTAGGATGTATTTTACAGGTAAGTATTTAGCTTTAAATAGGAATCATTTATTTAATAAGAGTTAATTTATTTCGTTAGATAAAAATTATATTTAATTTAGGGGGGTGTTAGTGTTAGGGTTAGACTTAGCTTTAGGGGTTAATACATTTATTAGAATAGCGGTGAGCTCCGGTCGTCAGATTAGGGGTTAATAATTGAAGTTAGGTGTCGGCGATGTTAGGGAGGGCAGATTAGGGGTTAATACTATTTATGATAGGGTTAGTGAGGCGGATTAGGGGTTAATAACTTTATTATAGTAGCGCTCAGGTCCGCTCGGCAGATTAGGGGTTAATAAGTGTAGGCAGGTGTCGGCGACGTTGAGGGGGGCAGATTAGGGGTTAATAAATATAATATAGGGGTCGGCGATGTTAGGGCAGCAGATTAGGGGTACATAGGGATAACGTAGGTTGCGGCGGTTTACGGAGCGGAAGATTAGGGGTTTAAAAAAATATGCAGGGGTCAGCGATAGCGGGGGCGGCAGATTAGGGGTTAATAAGTGTAAGGTTAGGGGTGTTTAGACTCGGGGTACATGTTAGAGTGTTAGGTGCAGACGTAGGAAGTGTTTCCCCATAGGAAACAATGGCGCTGCGTTAGGAGCTGAACGCTGCTTTTTTGCAGGTGTTAGGTTTTTTTTCAGCTCAAACAGCCCCATTGTTTCCTATGGGAGAATCGTGCACGAGCACGTTTTTGAGGCCGGCCGCGTCCGTAAGCAACTCTGGTATCGAGAGTTGCATTTGCGGTAAAAATGCTCTACGCTCCTTTTTTGGAGCCTAACGCAGCATTTGATTAAACTCTCGATACCAGAGTTAATTTTATGGTGCGGCCAGAAAAAAGCCCGCGGAGCGTTAACAGCCCTTTTACCGCCGAACTCTAAATCTAGGCCTTGGTGTGCTATGAGTGTATATAGGTATCAAGGAACAGCTCTAATGAAGGGAAGACCAAACATTGTGATCCAAACTAGAATACATGATTTTTCTCATGGATAATGATATGTCTATTCCACTCTCCACTGGAACCATCAGGTTCATTCCCAATAGTTAATGAGATCAAATTCTGCATTAAGTCCTAATGGGACCTGGAGTTTAAAAATCCATGACATTTCTCGTCTTTCCAAAAGTCTTTGTCTGTCTCCACCTCTTCTAGGAGGGGTCACCTTGTCAATAGCTAGCCATTTAAATCTAGAGACATTTTTCCCATGTATATTGAAGAAATGTTGTACTATAGGTGAAATAGATTTCCCTGTATTGATTTTTGACAGGTGTTCTGTGATCCTAGATCTGATGTCATGGGTCGTGAGTCCGACATATTGTATATTACAAACAGTGCATGTGATAAGATATATCACAAATGTAGAAGTACAATTGAGACAATAATTGATCTCAAACAAACGACCCGTGACAGCAGATGTAAAGCTGTCTGAGACATCTATGTAATCACAAGCTTTGCATCTACTGCTACCACATCTGTAAATACCCTTACTAGTAAGCCATGAGCTAGTAACCGTAGTAGCCCTGGGTAGTACTGTGGGTGAAAGGTAGTTACCTAACGATTTGTTTCTCCTGTAGGAGCACCTGACACCTTCTTTAACACAGTCAATCAATTTGTCATCAGCTACTAGTAATCTGAAATGCTTTTTCACAATATCACAAATGCGATAGTACTCAGTACTGTAGTCCGTGACAAAATTGACTTGATTGATTTCCTTGATTCCCAAGGAGTCCTCCCTGTCCAGCAAAAAATCCAGATCTAGGATCAGAGAACACCTGTCAAAAATCAATGCAGGGAAATCTACGTCACCTATAGTACAACATTTCTTCAATATACATGGGAATAATGTCTCTAGCTTTAAATGGCTAGCTATTGACAAGGTGACCCCTCCTATATGATGTGGAGACGGACAAAGACTTTTGGAAAGACAAGAAATGTCATGGATATTTAAACTCTCAACTAAGGTCCCATTATGACTTAATGCAGAATTTGATCTCATTAACTAATGGGAATGAACCTGATGGTTCCAGTGGAGAGTGGGATAGACATAATATCCATGAGAAAAATCATGTATTCTAGTTTGGATCACAATGTTTGGTCTTCCCTTCATTAGAGCTGTTCCTTGATACCTATATACACTCATAGCTCACCATATTTTTATCATTGTGCAGCTATGTATTTCGTGCACAATTGTCCCCTCTAACTGCTGTTCCAGATACATGTATTACTGATTACAGCTTCTAGTGTGGGTATCCGAAATGGGAACTTTAAATGTTTGTTTAAGATTTAGCCTCTCACAGAATACTATAGACCATATGACATCTGTTTTAGTCACATGAGGCAGAACAACAACAATAATAATAATGATATCAATAAAATTTAGTTACCTATTTATTATTATTTGGTTTAATTCAACTATTTATTTCTTTTTTGTTTTTCATTGTGACTTTAACTAAGATAATTCAGCTTACTTATGTCATTGTTACTGGCAATCCTATTTTTGGTTCACTATGTTGCAATATGCCTGTTTTCTTTATTATGTATAGGAGTTTTTTTGTACATATATATCTTTTGTATACTCTGTGTGTCTTGAATACTTAATGTATTATTGTAGAAAGTTACAGATTATTGGGTTCTGTAATGAACACTATTAACATTGTGCTTATGTGTTTTTGTATTTGCACTAATTGATGCACGGCTATTGGTTTGATCAAGTATTGGTTTTAACCAAAGGGGGTAAAGTACACCCTTTTTAAACATCCTCTGAATGTACCATTTAATCACGCCTAAACGTGTATACTGTCTTGTGTATCCGTGTATCTTTTTTCTACAATTGCCTTTTCCTCCTTGGAGATTGTATTTTATAAAGGAAAAATTAAGATTTAACTTTTTATTCAAGTTGCTTTTACCGTCTACCTTTTTGGACGGTTTATGTATTTTGTCAGTCTGGTAGCAGCATTCCTCATATTCTCGTGGTGCTGGTTCCCCATTGGAGTAATACCGTGGCTGTATCCTCCCATACCTGCCATCGATTGGATCTGAGGGGAGAGTGATTGGCGGACTCGTCTGAGGCATCACGTGACCTGGTTACATCAGAAGGAACCCAGGAAGGCTTGACGGTCAATGGTGGTTGTGAGTTTACAACGGTTGAGCGGTGGTAAGAGAGTGCAAGTCTTCACTCCTTTTTCCTTTTCCGTAGTTGCCCCACAGCACTGTATATAGCGGTTCCACAGTCTCTGATCTCATTACCGCTGTCTGAAATCTCGGGACACCCGCCTAGCTAAAGCCTCAGCAGGGGGACAGGTGGTATCAGCACTGTCTTAGAGCTGACACGGATTAAAGCTCTTTTCAGGTGCTCCATGATCTGGACATTGTTTCAGGACACAGGTAACTTTTGTTGTATCATGCACTGGGTTGCAGTTGGCAACATCTGCGATATTACATTGGAACAGCACTGATGTTATTCAGCAAACCACGTATAGTAATCACCCAGCCCAGCACTATTCTTCTTTTGGTTTTGTGTTAATAAAGTAAGTTACATACTTACCTCTTGCCGCCATACCATTAATTTAATCTAATACCATATTTTATGGTGCATCATTCTTTTGGATATCGTATCTTAAGCCAGTGAAGATTGAGTTACACCAGAGGTCAGTCTGCTGGGTGACTGTTTGACCCCAGCTTGCTTTATTTGCACCAAGAGGGGTGCTTCACCAAATGTGAGTGTACACTTTTTCATATACTATCTCTCACAAAGTTATACAGTACTAGGCCATGTGGTGCTTCTGTTTCCTTGTATTTCCTGACACATGCCAAACTCAGATTCTTCCATTACAGTGACAAATAGTGAAGGATGATTCATCACTCTAGAAAACACATTTTCTGCCCCAGAATCCAGTGGCAGCCTGCATTACACCACTCCAATTGACAGCAAAGTGCGAGTGGACATGATACGATGTAGAGTATCATATCCGCTGCACATTGATAAATGTTGACACATTGAACAAGCAGTTCTTGTGAACTGCTTGTGCAATACCGCCCCCTGCAGATCATATTCAATTGGGTTGATTTCTGTCCGCTGCCTCAGAGCAAGTGGACAAGTTATGTATCAGCGGTCTTTAGACCGCTGCTTCAAAACTTCTGTTTCTTGCGAGGTTGATGGCTAGCCGTAAACAAGAGGCATCAAGCTCCATTCAGAGCTTGATAATTTGGCCCCATAGAATTGTACATGTTAAAGGGACATTAAACACTTTTAGATGGCAATATAAAATGATAAATCATATACATAAAAAAAACTTTACAATACACTTTCATTATTTATGTTGATTTGAACAGCCAATATGATTTCAGTAGCTCTCATCCTATTGGCTGATTTGAAAATGCTCCACGCCTCCACAGCTCCATGCTTCCACAGCTGCACGCCACAGGGATGAAGATAGGAGATGCCCCCCGTGATGGATAAAGATGTCACCACTTGGATGCAGACTTCTCACAGCCTGGATGAAGATGGATGTCCGGTCTTCAGGAATAGTGAGTAGATTTTCTTGGGTGTTTTTTTTTTTAGATTAGGGATAGGCAGTAAAAGAGCTGAATGCCCTACAAATGCAATGGGTAGCTTAGGTTTTTTTAGACTTAGGTTTTTTTTATTTTGGGGGATTGGTTGGGTGGGGGGGGTACTGTTGGGGGAACTTTGTATTTTTTAGGTAAAAGAGTTGTTTAACTTAGGGCAATGCCCTACAAAAGGCCCTTTTAAGGGCTATTGGTTGTTTATTGCTAGGTTAGGGTTTTTTTTTTATTTTGGGTTGGCTTTTTTGTTTTTATAGGGGTATTAGATTAGGTGTAATTTTTATTATTTTGGATAATTTCATTTATTATTTTTTGTAATCTTAGAGTTTTTTTATTTTTCGTTATTTTAGAGTTTTTATTTTTTGTAATGTAATTTTTTTTATTTTTCCATAGTGTTAGGATTTTTTTAATTTGTAATTTTTTTTATTTTTTATTTAATTTTACTGTTTTAAAATAGTAATGTTAGGTTAATTTATAGTTTAATCTTATTTTTTTTTAATTTCAGAGGTAAATTTTTATTTACTTAAAGATAGTTATATTGTAAATGTAATTTAAAATGATGTGGGTATTAGTTTTAGGGGTTAATAGTTTAATTTAGTGTGTTGCGATATGGGGGGCTGGTGGTTTAGGGGTTAATAGCTGGTGATTGGTAGCTTGTACAAAACTTAAGATTTACTACACTCAAATATAACTCAGAATAAATATATTTTTGAGTAGCTTTATTGAACTACACTATTTGTATAGTGCACTGTGTCCTCATAAAAAAGTTATAACATTTTAGATTATATATTTTTTTTAAAGTTTTTGGACACAAGTAAAATTCAACTTTATTTCCTATGACTAAAGGAGAATTGGTCTAGCCAAAAAGTTGAGACGCAACCTGACTTGTGTTGTGTGCTGCACCAAGTTGGATGAGGTCAGTTAAACATAGCCATGTCAAGTGAAATATCAAGCTGTCCACAAAAAAATGACAAGATTTTCATTACCTTTAGACTTATTGATTTGCTTTAAAACATTTACGGCTAGATTTAGAATTTTGTCGGTAACGACCCGGGTAGCTAACGCTGTTTTTTTTCCCCCCGCACCTTTTAAATACCGCTGGTATTTAGAGTTCACAGAATGGCTGCATTAGGCTCCAAAAAAGGAGCGTAGAGCATAATTTACCGCCACTGTAACTCTCAATACCAGCCGTGCTTACGGACACGGCCAGCTTCAAAAACATGCTCGTGCACGATTCCCCCATAGGAAACAATGGGGCTGTTTGAGCTGAAAAAAAAATTAACACCTGCAAAAAAACAGCGTTCAGCTCCTAACGCAGCCCCTTTGTTTCCTATGGGAAAACACTTCCTATGTCTGCACCTAACACCCTAACATGTACCCCGAGTCTAAACACCCCTAACCTTACACTTATTAACCCCTAATCTGCCACCCCCGCTATCGCTGACACCTGCATATTTTTTTTAACCCCTAATCTGCTGCTCCGTACACCGCCGCAACCTACATTATACCTATATACCCCTAATCTGCTGCCCCTAACACCGCCAACCCCTATATTATATTTATTAACCCCTAATCTGCCCCCCACAACGACGCCGCCAGCTACCTACAATAATTAACCCCTAATCTGCCGACCGGACCTCACCGCTACTATAATAAATGTATTAACCCCTAATCCGCCTCACTCCCGCCTCAATAACTCTATATTAAATAGTATTAACCCCTAATCTGCCCTCCCTAACATCGCCGACACCTAACTTAAATTATTAACCCCTAATCTGCCGACTGGAGCTCACCGCTATTCTAATAAATGTATTAACCCCTAAAGCTAAGTCTAACCCTAACACTAACACCCCCCTAAGTTAAATATAATTTACATCTAACGAAATTAATTATCTCTTATTAAATAAATTATTCCTATTTAAAGCTAAATACTTACCTGTAAAATAAATCCTAATATAGCTACACTATAAATTATAATTATATTATAGCTATTTTAGGATTAATATTTATTTTACAGGTAACTTTGTAATTATTTTAACCAGGTACAATAGCTATTAAATAGTTAATAACTATGTAATAGTTACCTAGTTAAAATAATAACAAAATTACCTGTAAAATAAATCCTAACCTAAGTTACAATTAAACCTAACACTACACTATCAATAAATTAATTAAATAAAATACCTACAAATAAATACAATTAAATAAACTAACTAAAGTACAAAAAATAAAAAAAGAACTAAGTTACAAAACATAAAAAAATAATTTACAAACATTAGAAAAATATTACAACAATTTTAAGCTAATTACACCTACTCTAAGCCCCCTAATAAAATAAGAAAGACCCCCAAAATAAAAAAATTGCCCTACCCTATTCTAAAATTAAAATAGAAAAGCTCTTTTACCTTACCAGCCCTTAAAAGGGCCTTTTGCGGGGCATGCCCCAAAGAAAACAGCTCTTTTGCCTGTAAAAAAACCCATACAATACCCCCCCAACATTACAACCCACCACCCACATACCCCTAATCTAACCCAAACCCCCCTTAAATAAACCTAAAACTAAGCCCCTGAAGATCATCCTACTTTATCTTCACCACGCCGGGTATCACCGATCCGTCCAGGCTCCAAAGTCTTCATCCAAGCCCAAGCGGGGGCTGAAGATGTCCATGATCCGGCTGAAGTCTTGGCCCAAGTGGGGGCTGAAGATGTCCAAGATCCGGCTGAAGTCTTGATCCAAGCGGGAGCTGAAGAGGTCCATGATCCGGCTGAAGTCTTCTATCAAGCGGCATCTTCAATCTTCTTTCTTCCAGATCCATCTTCATCCCGCCGACGCGGAACATCCTTCTTCACCGACGACTTCCCGATGAATGACTGTTCCTTTAAGGGACGTCATCCAAGATGGCGTCCCTCGAATTCCGATTGGCTGATAGGATTCTATCAGCCAATCGGAATTAAGGTAGGAAAATTCTGATTGGCTGATAGAATCAGCCAATCAGATTCAAGTTCAATCCGATTGGCTGATCCAATCAGCCAATCAGATTGAGCTCACATTCTATTGGCTGTTCCGATCAGCCAATAGAATGCAAGCTCAATCTGATTGGCTGATCCATCATGGACATCTTCAGCCCCCTCTTGGGCTTGGATGAAGACTTCGGAGCCTGGATGGATCGGTGATACCCGGCGTGGTGAAGATAAGGTAGGATGATCTTCAGGGGCTTAGTGTTAGGTTTATTTAAGGGGGGTTTGGATTAGATTAGGGGTAGGTGGGTGGTGGGTTGTAATGTTGGGGGGGGGTATTGTATGTTATTTTTTGCAGGCAAAAGAGCTGTTTTCTTTGGGGCATGCCCCGCAAAAGGCCCTTTTAAGGGCTGGTAAGGTAAAAGAGCTTTTCTATTTTAATTTTAGAATAGGGTAGGGCATTTTTTTATTTTGGGGGGCTTTGTTATTTTATTAGGGGGCTTAGAGTAGGTGTAATTAGCTTAAAATTGTTGTAATATTTTTGTAATGTTTGTAAAAAAAATTTTTTTTGTTTTTGTAACTTAGTTCTTTTTTTATTTTTTTGTACTTTAGTTAGTTTATTTAATTATATTTATTTGTAGGTATTTTATGTAATTAATTTATTGATAGTGTAGTGTTAAGTTTAATTGTAGATAATTGTAGGTATTTTATTTAATTAATTTATTGATAGTGTAGTGTTAGGTTTAATTGTAAGTTAGGTTAGGATTTATTTTACAGGTAATTTTGTAATTATTTTAACTAGGTAGCTATTAAATAGTTATTAACTATTTAATAGCTATTGTACCTGGTTAAAATAAATACAAAGTTGCCTGTAAAATAAATATAAATCCTAAAATAGCTACAATATAATTATAATTTATATTGTAGCTATATTAGGGTTTATTTTACAGGTAAGTATTTAGCTTTAATTAGGATTAATTTATTTAATAAGAGTTAATTTATTTTGTTAGATAAAAATTATATTTAACTTAGGGGGGGTGTTAGTGTTAGGGTTAGACTTAGCTTTAGGGGTTAATAAATTTAATAGAGTAGCGGTGAGGTCCAGTCGGCAGTTTAGGGGTTAATACTTGAAGTTAGGTGTCGGTGATGTTAGGGAGGGCAGATTAGGGGTTAATACTATTTATTATAGGGTTAGTGAGGCGGATTAGGGGTTAATAACTTTATTATAGTAGCGGTGAGGTCCGGTCGGCAGATTAGGGGTTAATAATTGTAGGTAAGGTAGCAGCGACGTTGGGGGCGGCAGATTAGGGGTTAATAAATATAATATAGGGGTCGGCGGTGTTAGGGGCAGCAGATTAGGGGTACATAAGTATAACATAGGTGGCGGCGGTGTGCGATCGGCAGATTAGGGGTTAAAAAAATGTAATAGAGTGGCGGCGATGTGGGGGGGGGCTCGGTTTAGGGGTGCATAGGTAGTTTATGGGTGTTAGTGTACTTTAGAGCACAGTAGTTAAGAGCATTATAAACCGGCGTTAGCCCAGAAAGCTCTTAAATCCTGGCTTTTCTCTGCGGCTGGAGTTTTGTCATTAGATTTCTAACGCTCACTTCAGCCAAGACTCTAAATACCGGCGTTAGAAAGATCCCATTGAAAAGATAGGCTACGCAAATGGCGTAGGGGGATCTGCGGTATGGAAAAGTCGCGGCTGGAAAGTGAGCGTTAGACCCTTACCTACACGACTCTAAATACCAGCGGTAGCCCAAAACCAGTGTTAGGAGCCTCTAACGCTGGTTTTGACGGCTAATTCCAAACTCTAAATCTAGGCGTAACTTAGTTAAAGGTTTGCAAAGTCTGTTGAAAATGACTAAGTAACAATCACACAGCTGAAACATAAATAGATGTATTAAGTTAAATACTGCATTCATATAAAATACTAATATAATACATTTAAAATGTAATAATATTAAATTATACCTTTAAATAAATATTAAATTAAATGTCTTTATAATATAGAATGATTCCCTTTTAAATGATATCATAGTACTTTAATACTATTATCTTATTGTATTTTCATTTAATACATGTATTAATCTTCTTGAATGAATTACATTTTTACATTACATTTTATCCTAGATGTTTTCTATTTTGTATGTAAACCTGTAATTTTGTAACCAGTTCAATAAAAAGGCCCCATTCCAATACATTATATTTCACAATGAAGAAATAAAAAAATAAAAAAACAATATTGAATAATAAATTAAACTTGGACATTTTCTACTGTATTCAAATCCACTAGACAGACACCTGTGTTTGAATTTGTTAAGCTTCTTGAATTACAATCACAATATAAATGAAATGTCTGTTTCCTTTTGTCTCAGACTGGATAAACATAAAAAAGTATAAGAAACAAACTTTTATCAGCAGACGTTCACAGAAGCAAATTATGAACAGCTAACGGAAAAACATAGCAGCCAATTTATTCAGTATTAATAACTGCCTAATGTGCTTAAATACAGGTTTTATTTCATATAACAAATCTATTCACATTGTGACAAATAACAATTTTATAAACATAGTAACATAGTAGACGAGGTTGAAAAAAGACAGAAGTCCAAATCTTAACCCTTTAAGGACAGAGCTTTCAGTTTGCTCAATTGTTTTATGACGGAAAAATTCTGTCATATGTCCTTAAGAGGTTAATATACTTTTTTTTTCTTCCAATTTTATTGAAATACCATATCGGGGTACAGAAAAGGGAAGGAGGTAAATTGTTATCACAGTATTTACATATTAAGGGAAAAATGCATATCAAGTTGTGTACCAGACCCCCCCAAAATGAGAAAAAACAGACATAAGAAGAAAAAAAGAAAAATAAACACCTATTATAGCTTAGTGGATATATAATACTATAAAAGGAAAAAAACAAAAAGGGAGAAACTTATCGTCCTGTCTCAACAGTATAATATACATTTGAAGGAGTTGCAACTCACTCCATGTAGCACCCTAAGGCGACCAGCCCCTGAGGTATGGGGGGGGGGGGAAGGGGAGAAAAAAAAAAGAAAAGAAACCCCATCCCTTTCATACAATAAATTATAGTTGCCAATTGGATGAGAATAAACCAAGTTCCAGTTGTTGTATGAACCATCTAGATTTCCTTAGTGGAGCGATTATCTGTAATTGAGCATCTAGAGGTAAAGCTAGTATTATTTTTTCCCATTTGAGAAAGAATCTTTGCACTTGATTATCATTGGGGCTTCTCAAACTAAATTGTTCCAATATTACCTGATTATGGATTTTGTTTACAAACTCCTTAAATTTAGGTTCCTGCGTGGTTTTCCAGTTCCTAAGAATGACATTTCCACCAACCAGAATTATTGTATTTATAAGTCTAATGTTAGCATATGGTTCATCATGGCTTAAAAGAAAGAAAATATATCTCGGCCAGAGAGTAAGACTACAGGCATGCACCTTGTTTACCCAGAAACTGACTTTGCTCCAGAACTGTGCAACTTTGGGGCAGGTCCAAAAAGAATGCATTTCGTCTGCGTCCATGGCTTTACATTTAGGGCAGTTATCTGCTTTCTTGTACCATTTTGTCATTTTACCTGGTGTGACATATAGCAGATTTATTAATTTCAAATGCGATTCCCTCCAGTCTATAGAGACCAGCGTTTTATCTGTTAACTTAAAGCTTTGCAAAATATGTTCCCTAGTAAGATTTGGGAGAATTTTATTCCACTTCCTCGCTAAATTATCGGTGAATTGTCCCATAGTGCTTAATAAGCATATTATAGAGAAGTGAAATTGCAAGTTTCCCACATTGATATAGCCTAATAATATCATCCAGTCCCCCTAGTGAAAGGTTGGTCCTAGTCTCCGCACGTAATATTCCAATCCAGTGCTGAGTCTGGAGATAGGCGTAGAAGGAGGTTTTTAGTAAATTAAATTTTGATCTTAACTCCGTAAATGTCTTTATCATTAGAGTCTTATTTGCACAGATATCCTTTAAGTTTCTAAGACCGTTCATGGCCCATGTAGAGAAAACTCCATGCATAAGCCCAGGTGGAAAGCCCGGAGTCTCTAATAAAGGTAAAAACTCTGATCTGCGAAAGTTAGTTTGTATCTCGGAGCAGACATCTTCCATGCAGAGATGATATATTTGAATGTGTACATGTGTGACACATTTACTGGTAATCTTGCAAATCAGTGCTTTAACCCCTTAACGACTGAGGACGTGCAGGGTACGTCCTCAGAAAAAAGGCAGTTAATGCCTGAGAACGTACCCTGCACGTCCTCAGTGTGGAAAGCAGCTGGAAGCGATCCTGCTCGCTTCCAGCTGCTTTCCGGTTATTGCAGTGATGCCTCGATATGGAGGCATCCTGCAATAACGTTTTTAAGTAATCCGGTGCAGAGAGAGCCACTCTGTGGCCCTCTCTGCACCGGAGATCGGTGGCTACCTGCGTTGGTGGGTGGGAGCCGGACCGGGAGGCGGGTGGCGGCCATCGATGGCCATGTGGATGTGAAGGGGGGCGGGATCGTGGGCGGGGGTGGCTGGGAGGGTGGGGGGGGGGGCGGGCGCGTGCACGGGGAGGGAGCGGGTGGGAACCGCTACACTACAGAAAATGGGAAATAAAAAATATATCAAAAATGTCAAACAAAAATGTCAAACAATAAGCAAGGTGGTGGGGGTTAGTCTGTGGGGGGTGGGGGGGGGGGGGAAGCTACACTACAGAAAAAAAAACAAAAAAAACAAAAAAAAAGCATTTTTTTATTGTAAACTGGGTACTGGCAGACAGCTGCCAGTACCCAAGATGGCCCCCAATAAGGCAGAGGGGAGGGTTAGAGAGCGGTTTTGGGGGGGATCAGGGAGGTTGGGGGCTAAGGGGGGGATCCTACACAGTAGCATATGTAAATATGCTAAAAAAAAATTCATTTTTTTTTAAAAACCCTTTTATTTTAGTACTGGCAGACTTTCTTAAGATGGCGGGGACAATTGTGGGGTGGGGGAGGGAAGGGAGCTGTTTGGGAGGGATCAGGGGGTGGGATGTGTCAGATGGGAGGCTGATCTCTACACTAAAGCTAAAATTAACCCTGCAAGCTCACTACAAACTCCCTAATTAACCCTTTCACTGCTAGCCATAATACACGTGTGAGGCGCAACAGGATTTAGTGGCCTTCTAATTACCAGAAAGCAACGCCAAAGTCATATATGTCTGCTATTTCTGAACAAAGGGGATCCCAGACAAGCATTTACAACCATTTGTGCCATAATTGCACAAGCTGTTTGTAAATGATTTCAGTGAGAAACCTAAAATTGTGAAAAATTTTACGTTTTTTTTTAATTTGATCGCATTTGGCGGTGAAATGGTGGCATGAAATATACCAAAATGTGCCTAGATCAATACTTGGGGTTGTCTACTACACTACACTAAAGCTAAAATTAACCCTACAAGCTCCCTAAAAGCTCCCTAATTAACCCCTTAACTGCTGGGCATGATACACTTGTGGTGCGCAGTGGCATTTAGCGGCCTTCTAATTACCAAAAAGCAACGCCAAAGCCATATATGTGTGCTATTTCTGAACAAAGGGGATCCCAGAGAAGAATTTACAACCATTTATGCCATAATTGCACAAGCTGTTTGTAAATGATTTCAGTGAGAAACCTAAAGTTTGTGAAAAAATTTGTGAAAAAGTGAACAATTTTTTGTATTTGATCGCATTTGGCGGTGAAATGGTGGTATGAAATATACCAAAATTGGCCTAGATCAATACTTTGGGATGTCTACAAAAAAAAAATATATACATGTCAAGGGATATTCAGGGATTCCTGAAAGATATCAGTGTTCTAATGTAACTAGCGCTAATTTTGGAAAAAAATGGTTTGGAAATAGCAAAGTGCTACTTATATTTATGGCCCTATAACTTGCAAAAAAAGCAAAGAACATGTAAACATTGGGTATTTCTAAACTCAGGACAAAATTTAGAAACTATTTAGCATGGGTGTTTTTTGGTGGTTTTAGATATGTAACAGATTTTGGGGGTCAAAGTTAGAAAAAGTGTGTTTTTTTCCATTTTTCCTCATATTTTATCATTTTTTTTATAGTAAATTATAAGATATGATGAAAATAATGGTATCTTTAGAAAGTCCATTTAATGGCGAGAAAAACGGTATATAATATGTGTGGGTACAGTAAATGAGTAAGAAGAAAATTACAGCTAAACACAAACACCGCAAAAATGTAAAAATAGCCTTGGTCCCAAACGGACAGAAAATGGAAAAGTGCTCTGGTCACTAAGGGGTTAAGTGAAAATGGGGCTATCAACTGTGATTCCAGATCAAAAAAAGAAACATGCTCTTTTTCTGATAACCAGTCCAACACAAATTTAGCAAGTGTGGCATAGTTATAAAATTGGATATTGGGAAACGCCAAGCCACCATGTATCTTAAAAAAGGATAATTTAAAGAGTGAAATCCTTGCTTTTTTCCCGTGCCATATAAACCTGCAAAATATCTTTTGCAAGAATTTTATATCTTTCTTCAGAAGTAATAAAGGCAGAATATAATAGATTTGGGAAAAGAATTGCTTTTATTAGCATCACACGTGCCGACAATGAAATAGGGAGGTTATCCCACGCTGTTAATTTCTTCTCAAACATGTCAAAACATTTCCAAAAAATTAAATTGTACCATTGTGCGGGTTTCTTACTTAAAAGAATACCCAGGTACTTAATTTCCTGTACTTCCTTAAAGGGATGGAAGATGGTATTCTTTGGTTTATAGATCCAAAGAAATTGCGATTTCCCCCAGTTAATTTTATAACCTGAAATGGAACTAAAAACTTCAATAAACTGCAACAATTGGGGTATAGACTGTTTGGTATTACTCAGAAATAGTAAGATATCATCTGCAAATAACGATGTCACTAGATTCTTGTCCCCTAACTTAATCCCCTTTAGCTCTTTTCTGAGCAGGATCGCAAGAGGTTCTAAAGATAAGTTGAAGAGCAGCGGGGAAAGGGGGCAACCGTGGTGAGTACCTCATTGCAGAATAAATCTATCAGATATCTCACCATTAACAATAATGGTGGAAGATGGAGCCTGATACATTACACGTACAAATTGATAAAAATTTCCTATAAGACCAAATCCTTCAAGTGCGTTAATAAGTGATCCCATACTATGCAGTTGAATGCTTTCTCTGCATCGACTGTAAGCAGGGCTAAATCAGTTCTATTGTGTGACTTTTTCCCTATTGATTTATTCCAAAAATGGTCAATGACTAGCATAGCTTTCCGGAGATTCTTCACCGGGTTCTTTCCCAACATAAAGCCTGCTTGATGTGGGTGTATTAATGAGCTGAGATATTGCTTGAGTCTGTTTGAGATAATAGCAGTTAAAAGCTTGTAATCTTGATTTAAAAGGGATATACTGTAGGTCGATATGAGGATAGCGCTTTTGGATTCTTTATCCTTTTTAAGAATCAATGCCACATTGGACGCTGTGAAAAACTTTGATTGCATTTGATTTTTAATATAATATTCATTAAACAGTACCGCTAATGTGGGAAGAATTTGATCATGCAGGAGTTTATAGAACTCAGTTGGAAGAGCGCCCGGACCTGGCGTCTTATTTAATTTAGCCTGTTTAATGGCTTCTGAGATCTCGCATAAAGAAATAGGTTTGTTTAAATGGAGCAAATCCTGTGTATCAACTTTAGGTAATATTATACTTTTATTCTCAATGTTGACTTCTCCCGCTGAATAGACTTCCTGGAAGTATTTAACAAATTCACGCCTTATCTCTGAGATATTAGTAATTATTTTGTTGCCACTTTTAATTGTGGCTATAAAATTCTTCTGGGACCAGCCTTTAGATAGTTTGGCTAGGAATTTTGCAGATTTACCATAATGCCCTCTGAACCTAGCTTTTTGCTTTTGATATTCCATAATTACTCCTTGTTTCAGGAAAAAGTCTCTCTCTACTTGCGCAGTGGTATATTTACCCCAGGTAGTCTGAGTTGGATTGTTTAGATATTTCCTGTAGGCATTTTTAACCTGATTAGCTAGTTGTTCCTCTCTGCTTTTATTTTTTTTCTTCCATTTACATAAGTAAGCTTTAATCTCGCCCCTCAGAACAGACTTCGCCGTTTCCCAAAGGACTTCTGGCTTATCTTCGTATGAGGCATTACACTAATAAAAATTTTCCATCTATCTTGTAGCCAATTCTTAAATTTAAGATTATTGGCTAAATACTGAGGGAAGAAAAATCGTGACTTATTTTGGCCTTGCTAACAAATAGCATTAATCGCTAAAATAACAATTGCGTGGTCAGAGATGATAATCTCGCCTATATCTGACTTGATCTCTAAACCCAGCATATTATTAGATATTAAAAAATAATCAATTTGTGAAAAGGACTTAAACGTTTTGGATTCGCATGTATACTCTTTGCTATCTGGGTGTTGTAGTCTCCAGATATCCTTTATTGATAATTTATAACAAATTCTGTAATACCTTGGCTTCCCTGTTATTCCTAGATCTTTGCACAGAGTTGGACCTGTCTAAAGCAGGGGCAAACACCATATTCAAATCCCTGGCCAAGACAATATTCCTCCCAATAAATGGGAGTAACTTCAAACTTAACTTCTCCCAGAATCCTTTATCTAAGGAGTTTGGGCCATATACATTACACAAAATGAATTGACATTTGTTAATCATTATTTCTAGAATTTGAAATCTTCCTTCTATGTCAAATTCCTGTGATATAATCTGATAGGAGAGATGTTTATTAATCAATATGGCAACTCCTCTTTTCTTTTTATCATATGCTGTTGCAGAAATTTCTCAAACCCACTTAGATTTTAATTTAAATAGTTCATGGGGTTTCAAATGTGTCTCTTGAATAAATGCAATATCAGGCTTATGTTTCCCTAATTTCTTTATAATGAGTTTCCTCTTAATTGGGGATGAGATACCCCCAACATTCCAGGAGATTAGTTTTAATGTGTCTGCCATTTAAAACAGAGAAAAAGTGATCCCAAAATAAGTAAAAATATGTACAGGGAAAGAAAACGATGTCCCTCCCCATACTCCCTGGAGCCGCTTAAATCTCAGGTGTAACCTAACCATCTGGGGCCATTGGATCTAGTATTGTGTGCTACAGATCCGACTCTGTAGTTGTTAATCTAGTAAGTTTTTAGCACAGAATTCTTGGGCTTCCACCCTGTTATTTAATGTTACTAGATTGCCATCGTTTTCAAAAGTAATTTTAGCTGGAAATACCAATCTTACATTGAAATTTGCCTTGATCAGTCTAGAACATAATGGTGACATCTCTCTCCTTTTAGACAACGTTTCTGCAGAAAAATCTTGGAAAGTTAAGACTTTATACTGGCCAATCATTAAAGTGTTACTTTTACGGTAATGTCTAAGAATATTATTCTTATCCTGGAAATTTAATTTTTTTATGAGTACCGATCTTACTCTGTGGGTGCCATTGGGGTTAATTCTGATTGGGCCAACTCTATGAGCTCTTTCTATCTGTACTGGCGGGCCATCTACAGTTAATCCCAATAATTGGAGCAGCTTGGAAGAGGCAAAAGACAGTAAGTCCTGAAATTCCGTTTTTTCTGGGAGGCCCACAACTCTTAGGTTGTTACGGCTGGCCCTGTGCTCTAGCTCTTCCAATCATGATTGTAATGAAGTAATCTGGCTGCTATGTGTTAAAATGGAATGCTCTTGTATGTTAGTTCGATCCTCTATATCCAAAACCCTTGATTCTACCTCCGCCATTCTTGTTGCGAATTGCCTCACCTCAGATGAAAGGCTCACAATATCCTGTTTAAGTAGTTCATACTGGGGCATAAATAGTTCAGCAATCTGTTATAGTAACTTTGTATTATCTGAAGTACCAGCAGGAGGGTCATTAGTACTTTCTATACTAGTATCAACCTGTTTAGATTTTTTCTCTTTGTGTTTAGGCGCCATTATTGGCGAATAATTTTTAGAGTGTAGAACAAACTTTTTCATGTGGAGCAAGAATAATCACATTAATTGAGTGATTGTAAATAAAGCAAGTGAGATGTTGATTGTTCATGACAATAGTGTTGAAAAAAGACAATACCACAAAAAAGCGAATAAGAACTAGTTATACTAAGAATTGTGAGCAAAGGAACCTATGGTTTCAAACTTGCATACCTTGTACCATACAAACAAAGGAACTTATGCATACATAGCACACTCGTAGCAAGAAAAATTAAAGTGCAAGTGAACGTGAAAAACCACAATAACAACAGATTTTCCCAAGAGTATTCAAACTTTCTATAGTAAAGCACAGGACCTGCGTTCTGAGCTATCCGCAGGGCTACTCATATTAGTGGATACTAGATATCTTAACTCAGTACTTCCACAAGTGGCCAGGATAAGCCTTACTGTCTGGGTTATGCCCACAAGAACTATAAGTAAGTAAGTACCACTCTACAAAAATCACAGAATACTTGGCACTACTTAAACTGTATCAGTCACCATAACATTTGCTCTAGTTTTGCAAGGTAGAAACAATAATAAGAATGACTAAACTTAATAGATTCACCTACACTAGTGCCTAACTTTAGTATTTAGTATCTAGGTTGCACTTACAGAGATATCTTTACAATTGCCACTTACGCATTAGGCCAGATCACCACTTGTCTAGCATTCCTTTAAGCCCGTTTGTTATATAATCTAGCTTACTCTGGTTTTACCAAGAGACAGAAATAATGGAAAAATACCCCTACTGCTATCGAAATGATGTCAAGTTATTGGCCACCACCTAACTGAACAACTAACATATTCCTTATCTTATATGTATAAAAAGTGCCATCTAATTGTCATCAGGAATTGTTACAGCAAGTATTAACAGCTTAAAATATATTTAACACATTTCCTGAGCTGTATTTTAAATCAATGCAAAGTCCCGAATCACCTTCTGCTCATGGGAGCAATACCTCTGACCTCTTATAGAATTTCCAGGCTTGTAACTACAGCAACAATATACTACCTGAACCAGTAGATTTTGAGTCCGTTTACACAGTCTAATTCTTAAAGCACATCCAGACTATGAGGGCTAGAAAACACAAACAGTCAATTCTCCTCACTCAGGTTCAAGCAAATCCTATTTGTATTTGGTATCTCCACAGAAAGATCTCTTCACCCACTAAATCTCCCAGGCAAAGAATACACGGCACAAGGTCAGGGGTAGCCCCTAATGCTATACGGTCTATTCAGTATTTGTCTAGGGAGCTGTTAATCTGCTTGTATCAGCTTCACAGCTGGGCCTTTTGGCCGCTTTCAGCGTTAAATTGTATGAGCCCCCTTTTGGCAGTTGAGCATGTCCCTTGTATAATAGTCCAGATCGACAAAAGCCATTCTTATCAGCTTTAAAGCCACTTTTTAAACATCTGTGTTTAGCGATGAGCTGATTCCTTACAGTAGCATGTACACACTTAACTACAATTATCACAGTCACCTTATTGATGCAAGTATGGTCCTCTGCAACGGGGTAGAAACATCCCGATCCCGGATGTCCTACAGGAGACTGGAGCCCTACCAGTTAGCTAAGTGCGTCCACTTCTATAATCCCAGGGAGGGGGGTCACAGACTCCAGATACCTCTAAGCAGCTGCGTCCCACCCTACACTCACCAGGATATTGCGTATCCGACACCTCTCAGCCTTCTCCTGTACCCACACCTCGTCCTTAGCCAGCGACACGACCCACTTCCGGCCTGTCTTACTCCCGCTAAGGTCGGTTGTCTCTAGGTGCCGATAGTAGTTGTGGCTCTGCCTGTGAGCCCAGCAGCAGCGTGTGACTTCCTTGCCTGTAGGCAGACCGCATCGGCCCGCTACCCACACTGTAGTCGAAAATACAGCCAAGGGATCAAGGCGTCTTGGGGAGATTTTCTGGCCCTTCTTAGATTCAGAGCCCACAGTCAGCGTGTGTGTGCTTGCTGACTCCACCCATCCGGAAGTCTTCCTCAATCTTAATATACTTACAATAAAAGCTCCAGTTGATCTTAAATCAATCCCATTAAAAAGGTGACCCATTTAACGCAAGCAATCATATCCCTAAATTCTGTTTCTAGCCAGAAATGTATCCAAACAATTTTTAAATGTTTCTAATGTATTGGCATTTACTACCTCCTTAGGTAATGCGTTCCACAGTTTAATTGCTCTTACAGTGAAAAAATCTTTACATTGCTGTAAATTAAATCTCCTTTCCTCCAGCCTAAATTTGTGACCTCTTGTCACAAACAATTTTCTTGGAATAAACAGAGTTTCTGCTATCTCTGTATATGGGTCTTGAATATATTTATATAAATTAATCATCTCACCTTTAGAGAAAACAGACGTTTGGCTAACCTCTTCTCATAGCTTAAATTGTCCATTCCCCTTATTAGCTTTGTGGCCCTTCTGCAATGTATTTTTTTTTAGCTTGGTCCCCAGAACTGCACTCCATACTCCGAGTGAGGTCTTACCAAGGATTGATATATGGCGGACATGATACGCTGTAGCGTTTCATGTCCGCCAGGCATTGCTGAATGCCGGCAGCATGCGCTGGTGAACTGCTTGTGCAATGCCGCCCCTTGAACATTCCCCAGCCAAACGGCTGCTAGCAGTGGGTGTCAATCAACCCGATCTTAAAGGATCAGGCAGATTGATATCCGCAGCCTCAGAGGCAACGGACCAGTTAAGGAGCAGCAGTGGTCTTAAGACCGCTGTTTCATAACTGCTGTTTCCGGCGAGCCTGAAGGCTTGGGCGGAAACAGGGGCATCAAGGGCCATTCGGCACTTGATCAATCGGCCCCAATATGTTTGAAAACTTTAAATCTGAATCATGAAAGAAATATTTTGGGTCTCAAGTACCTTTAATAGGAAACTGACCAAATGTAGAAATTTAAGCATTCTGGAAAAACAGAATTCAAAAGACAACAAGAAAAGTGTGTCCAGCAAACGTATGAAGTTTGCAACCATCCCAAATTTATTTTATTTTGAGGGTAAAGGCTAATGACATAAAGAAGTGCAATATTCATATAAAACAAAGCAAGAGGAATGTTTCTGATAGACTGGAATAATGCACCTTTCTCCAATTAAAATATTAGTGGGGTTTACACAGCGCAAAACTATTCAAGGCCGGTTTGAAGGACTGGAAAGAACTTGCATTTAAGAATCTTATAAAACCTTTCAAACTACCTTCTGCAGCTCTTATAATGTACTGGAAACTTTTTTCAGGCCTTATTAGAAACTTCATATTTGTTTCTAAACCTCCCAACATTTCCTGGAGGTTTTCAGAACATTGAGGTGAAGTTGGGGCTTGAAGGTGGAGCCACAACTGGAGGGGGAGGCTGCTGTTATACCATGGGAGGCCAAAGGACTGTCATTGGCTAGGTTGTGCTGAGTTGGGGTTGTGCTATGGAGAGGGCCAGAAGAGTCTCTGGAAACGTGGGGGAGGGACAGTGGGAGTGGCCAGACCTCTCAACCTATAACAATCTCACAATATTTGGGACAGCTATGAGGTATATGTTTTACATATGACTGGTTTATGTCAAGATCTCCTTGCTAATTTTCTATGTAATGAATGAGAATTATATTAGGTAGCTGAAAGGAATACTGAACCCATTTTTTTCCATTCATGATTCAGATAGAGAATGCAATTTTAAGCAACTTTCTAATTTACTCCTGTTTTTTTTTTTCTTCATTCTCTTGGTGTCTTAATTTGAAAAAGCAGGGATGTAAGCTTATGAGCCAGCCCATTTTGGGTTCAACACCCAGTTGCTAAATGTACCCACCAATCAGCAAGCGCTATCCAGGGTACTGAACCAAAAATAAGCCGGTTTGTAAGCTTACATGTATGCTTTTTCAAATAAAGATACCAAGAAAACGAAGAAAAATTGATAATAGGAGTAGAATTGAAAGTTGCTTAAAATTGCATGATCTATCTGAATAATGATAGAAAAAAAAAATTGGGTTCAGTATCCCTTTAAGACAATATTACAAAATTACTAAGATGAAGAATTGAACTACTTCTGTAATTTCCACTAGTGATATACTGAATTTTCATCTAATAATGATCTATTATATATTTTAAGAACAGACTATGCATAAGGGTAACGCAAAAAAAAATGAACAGAAACAACAAACAAGCTTAGGTTTTTAAAGATTTTATTCAGGTTTTGTCTTTGTCATATAAATTCATTTAAAACAACATTTCCATTGCGAGAATACATTTCTCTAAAAACCCGGTTTTGTTCCATTGCGACTTCACTTGAAAATGTTAAAGTTAATTGATGAATGTCATTTTCTTACAATCTCTTAAACATGGAAATGATTTAGTAATGCCGTGTTTTTTTTTTTTACTTCTGTAATGTCAATCATCTTGCGCCTGTTTTTTCTCCAATACCTGATTTTGGCTATTATTTATGGATGTGTGTGTGTGTATATGTATATATATATATATATATATATATTTATATTTAATTCATTTATTTATTAAAGTTAGCTTGGATTGCCTTAAAGGGACACTGAACCCCAAAAAATTATTTTGTAATTCAGATAGAGGGGGCTAGTTATCAAGCCGTCTACTTTTCTGGCTTCGCCGGCCCAATACGTCCGCCTAAGCTCGCCTACCTTCGCCGCCGCGGACCTGAAAAAATACGCCTAAGTTATCAAATAAAGCTGTCAAAAAGCCGCGGGGCGATGAGCAGCGGACTGTGACAGTTATCACTCATCCGATCTCGCTGCCCTTCGGCTTTTTCCCAGCTTTATTGCTAGCCTGTCACTAAGCACTCACACTAAACTGCACTGTTCTACCCCCTATACCGGCGCCCCCGGAGCCCCCCGCAACTCAATAAAGTTACTAACCCCTAAACCGCCGCTCCTAGACCCTGCCGCAACTCTGATAAATGTATTAACCCCTAAACCGCCGCTCCCGGACACCGCTGCCACCTACATTATACCTAGTAACCCCTATCCTGCCCCCCCTATACCGTCGCCCTCTATTATAAAATTATTAACCCCTATCCTGCTGATCCCGCACCTCTCCGCAACTAAATAAATAGTTTAACCCCTAAACCGCCGCTCCATGAACCCGCCGCAACCTATAATACATTTATTAACCCCTATCCTGCCCCCCACTACGCCGCCGCCACTGTAATAAAATGATTAACCCCTAAACCTAAGTCTAACCCTAACCATAACGCCCCCCTAACTTAAATATTAATTAAATAAATCTAAATAAATTAACTCTTATTAACTAAATGAATCCTATTTAAAACTAAATACTTACCTTTAAAATAAACCCTAATATAGCTACAATATAAATAATAATTATATTCTAGCTATCTTAGGATTTATTTTTATTTTACAGGTACCTTTCAATTTATTTTAACCATGTACAATAGCTATTAAATAGTTATTAACTATTTAATAGCTTACCTAGCTAAAATAAAGAGAAATGTACCTGTGAAATAAATCCTAACCTAAGTTACAATTACACCTAACACTACACTATACTTTAATAAATTATTCCTATTTAAAAATAAATACTTACCTGTAAAATAAACCCTAAGATAGCTACAATGTAATTAATAATTATATTATAGCTATCTTAGGATTTATATTTATTTTACAAGTAACTTTGTATTTATTTTAGCTAGTTAGAATAGTTATTAAATAGTTATTAACTATTTAATAACTACCTAGCTAAAAGAAATACAAAATTACCTGTAAAATAAATCCTAACTTAAGTTACAATTAAACCTAATACTACACTATCATTAAATTAACTAAATAAACTACCTACAAATAACTACAATGAAATACAATTACATAAACTAACTAAAGTACAAAAAATAAAAAAAGCTAAGTTACAAAAAATAAAAAATTAAGTTACAAACATGTTACAAATATTACAACAATTTTAAGCTACTTACACCTAATATAAGCCCCCTAATAAAATAACAAACCCCCCCAAAATAAAAAAAATCCCTACCCTATTCTAAATTACATAAATTTCAAAGCTCTTTTACCTTACCAGCCCTTAAAAGGGCCATTTGTGGGGGCATGCCCCAAAAAGTTCAGCTCTTTTGCCTGTAAAATAAAAATACAACCCCCCCCCCCAACATTAAAACCCACCACCCACATACCCCTAATCTAACCCAAACCCCCCTTACAAAACCCTAACACTAATCCCCTGAAGATCATCCTACCTTGAGTCGTCTTCACTCAGCCGAGCCACCGATGGAACTGAAGAGGACATCCGGAGCGGAAGAAGTTAATCCTCCAAGCGGCGCTGAAGAAATCTTCCATCCGATGAAGTCATCATCCAGGCGGCGCTGAAGAAGTCTTCGATCCGGCCGATGTCATCTTCAAAGAGGCGCTGAAGAGGTCTTCTATCCGGGCGAAGTCATCTTCCAAGCCGGGTCTTGAATCTTCCTTCCGCCGACGAGGAACCACCTTCTTCACCGACGGACTACGACGAATGACGGCTCCTTTAAGGGACGTCATCCAAGATGGCGTCCCCTCAATTCCGATTGGCTGATAGGATTCTATCAGCCAATCGGAATTAAGGTAGGAAAATCTGATTGGCTGATGGAATCAGCCAATCAGATTGAGCTCGCATTCTATTGGCTGTTCCGATCAGCCAATAGAATGCGAGCTCAATCTGATTGGCTGATTGGATCAGCCAATCGGATTGAACTTGAATCTGATTGGCTGATTCCATCAGCCAATCAGATTTTCCTACCTTAATTCCGATTGGCTGATAGAATCCTATCAGCCAATCGGAATTGAGGGGACTCCATCTTGGATGACGTCCCTTAAAGGAGCCGTCATTCGTCGTAGTCCGTCGGTGAAGAAGGTGGTTCCGCGTCGGCGGAAGGAAGATTCAAGACCCGGCTTGGAAGATGACTTCGCCCGGATAGAAGACCTCTTCAGCGCCTCTTTGAAGATGACATCGGCCGGATCGAAGACTTCTTCAGCGCCGCCTGGATGATGACTTCATCGGATGGAAGATTTCTTCAGCGCCGCTTGGAGGATTAACTTCTTCCGCTCCGGATGTCCTCTTCAGTTCCATCGGTGGCTCGGCTGAGTGAAGACGACTCAAGGTAGGATGATCTTCAGGGGATTAGTGTTAGGTTTTTGTAAGGGGGGTTTGGGTTAGATTAGGGGTATGTGGGTGGTGGGTTTTAATGTTGGGGGGGGTTGTATTTTTATTTTACAGGCAAAAGAGCTGAACTTTTTGGGGCATGCCCCCACAAATGGCCCTTTTAAGGGCTGGTGAGGTAAAAGAGCTTTGAAATTTATGTAATTTAGAATAGGGTAGGGATTTTTTTTATTTTGGGGGGGTTTGTTATTTTATTAGGGGGCTTAGATTAGGTGTAAGTAGCTTAAAATTGTTGTAATATTTGTAACATGTTTGTAACTTAATTTTTTATTTTTTGTAACTTAGCTTTTTTTATTTTTTGTACTTTAGTTAGTTTATGTAATTGTATTTCATTGTAGTTATTTGTAGGTAGTTTATTTAGTTAATTTAATGATAGTGTAGTATTAGGTTTAATTGTAACTTAAGTTAGGATTTATTTTACAGGTAATTTTGTATTTCTTTTAGCTAGGTAGTTATTAAATAGTTAATAACTATTTAATAACTATTCTAACTAGCTAAAATAAATACAAAGTTACCTGTAAAATAAATATAAATCCTAAGATAGCTATAATATAATTATTAATTACATTGTAGCTATCTTAGGGTTTATTTTACAGGTAAGTATTTATTTTTAAATAGGAATAATTTATTAAAGTATAGTGTAGTGTTAGGTGTAATTGTAACTTAGGTTAGGATTTATTTCACAGGTACATTTCTCTTTATTTTAGCTAGGTAAGCTATTAAATAGTTAATAACTATTTAATAGCTATTGTACATGGTTAAAATAAATTGAAAGGTACCTGTAAAATAAAAATAAATCCTAAGATAGCTAGAATATAATTATTATTTATATTGTAGCTATATTAGGGTTTATTTTAAAGGTAAGTATTTAGTTTTAAATAGGATTCATTTAGTTAATAAGAGTTAATTTATTTAGATTTATTTAATTAATATTTAAGTTAGGGGGCGTTAGGGTTAGGGTTAGGTTTAGGGGTTAATAATTTTATTACAGTGGCGGCGGCGTAGTGGGGGGCAGGATAGGGGTTAATAAATTTATTATAGGTGGCGACGGTGTAGGGGGGGCAGATTAGGGGTTAATAAATGTATTATAGGTGGCGACGGTGTAGGGGGGGCAGGATAGGGGTTAATACATTTAATATAGGTTGCGGCGGGTTCAGGGAGCGGCGGTTTAGGGGTTAATACATTTATTATAGTTGCGGTGGGCTCCGGGAGCGGCGGTTTAGGGGTTAATATGTATAGAGTAGCTTGCGGTGGGCTCCGGGAGCGGCGGTTTAGGGGGTAATAACTTTATTTAGTTGCGGCGGTGTAGGGGGGGTCAGATTAGTGGTGTTTAGACTCGGGGTACATGTTAGGGTGTTAGGTGTAGACAGCTCCCATAGAAATCAATGGGATGTCTGTCAGCAGCGAACTTGTACTTTCGCTATGGTCAGACTCCCATTGATTCCTATGGGATCCGCCGCCTCCAGGCTGGCGCTTTGAAAACCAGGTACGCTGGGCCGTAAAAGTGCCGAGCGTACCTGCTAGTTTTTTGATAGCTAGCAAAAGTAGTGAGAATGTGCCGCACTTGTGTGCGGAACATCTGGAGTGACGTAAGAATCGATCTGTGTCGGACTGAGTCCGGCGGATCGAAGCTTACGTCACAAAATTCTACTTTTGCCGGTCTCGAGCCTTTGATAACTAAGGCGTATCAGCCTCGCCACAAATACGCTGCGGAATACGCAGCATATTTGAGGTTGACGGCTTGATAACTAGGCCCCACTGTGTGCAATTTTAAGCAACTTTCTAATTTACTCCTATTATCAATTTTGCTTCGTTCTCTTGCTATCTTTATTTGAAAAAGAAGGCATCTAAGCTTTTTTGGGTTCAGAACTCCGGACAGCACTTTTTTTATTGGTGGATGAATATATTCACCAATCAGCAAGGACAACCCAGGTTGTTCACCAAAAATGGGCCGGCATCTAAACTTACATTCTTGCATTTCAAATAAAGATACTAAGAGAATGAAGAAAATTTGATAATAGGAGTAAATTAGAAATTTGCTTAAAATTTCATGCTCAATCTGAATCACGAAAGAATTTTTTTGGGTACAGTGTCCCTTTAACAGTTGTATTTGAAACATGTCTTAGTTGCTCCCTATTTCACACATTTGTGAAAATAACATGTTTATTTCTCATTAACACCACTAGCACCTATAGTAAATTCTAAAATATACAAAATACAGAAGATTTTTAATTAAAAGTTTTACACACAAATATCCTGAATAGACCATTAGTTTACATTTATCTCCACAGGAGTCCTTGTTAGTTCAACTATCTCACCCATAGCTAGACTATATAAAATGTTAGTGTTCAAGAATGTTTTGGATTTTTCAGTTACTACAGAGAAAAAAAAAAGTGGTAAATTACAATATGACACTGAGCATGTGCTATCTAGAAGGACAAGTGACTGGTTACTTGAAAAAAATGGAAATTCTGAACTTAAAAAGCAATCTTAGTGCTCTATTAAATATTTATTTATTTGGGGTTGATAAAGAGGCACAATTTCAGAGGCTATTCACAGTTTTTACTCAAAGTGTTTGCATTATTTAAGTGATAAGCCCACGTATATGAAAGGTAAGAGGTGAAACTTCACTTTTAGGTAAGTCTTTATTTTTCAGGACATAGTGACCCATATTCAGAGACCTCCCATTGGTGTCTGACAGTTAAAGGGACATGAAACCCATTTTTTTTATCATGATTCAGATCAAGAGGCCCATTTATCAAGCTCCATATGGAGCTTGAAGAGCCGTGTTTCTGGCGAGAAACAGCAGTTATGAAGCAGCGGTCTAAAGACTGCTGCTCCATAACCCTGTCTGTCTGTCTGCTCTGAGGAGGCGGACAGGAATCGCCACAATTCAACCCGATCAAGTACGATCGGGTTGATTGACACCCCCCTGCTGGCAGCCCATTGGCCGCGAGTCTGCAGGGGGCGGCGTTGCACCAGCAGTTCTTGTAAGCTTCTGGTGCAATGCTGAATACAGAGAGCGTATTGCTCTCTGCATTCAGCGAGGTCTTGCGGACCTGATCCCCACTGACCTTTAATAAATAGGCCTTAGAGAATACAATTTTAAAAAGTTTCCAATTTACTTCTATTATCAAATGTGCGTCGTTCTCGTGTTATTTTTTTGTTGAAGAGATATCTAGATAGGTAGGGTACACATGTCTGGAGCACTACATGACAGGAAATAGTGCTGCCATATAGTGCTCTTGCTAATGTATAACTGTTGCAAAACTGTTGCTATATAGTGCTGCAGACTCGTGCACACTCCTGAACTTACCTTTCTGCTTTTCTACAAAGGATAACAAGAAAATGAACAAAATTTGATAATTGAGGTAAATTGGAAAGTTATTTAAAATTTGATGTTCTATATGAATCATGAAAGAAAAAAATATTGGGTTTTATGTCCCTTTAAATTAACTGATACTTTCATATTGTCAACATAAAAATGAGAGCGCCAAGTAACCCAAAGTTATTCCCTTTCCATGAAGGGGTCACATGTGTTGCCACAGCCCTGTTATGGGCACTTTAATTGACCATTCCTAGGGGTAAATTTATTATATATTGGACGGACACTATAGCGGATCATGTCCGCCCGACATCGCTAAATGCTGACAGCATACGCTGTCGGCATTTAACATTGCACAAGCATTTCTAGTGAAATGCTTGTGCAATGCTTCCTCCTGCACATTTGCGGCCAATCGGCCACTAGCAGGGGTGCCAATTATCCAGGTCGTATCTGATCGGAATGATTGCTGTCCGCTGTCTCAGATGTTGCGGATGAGTTAAGAAGCAGCGGTCTTAGACAGCCTCTTCTTAACTTTTGTTTCCGGTGAGCGTGGAAACAGCTGCATTTGCAGCTTAATAAATTGGCCCCTTAGGATCAAATTAGATATAGAAGAATATTAGCCCCTTCCTTAGTCCCTCTATGAATGTCCATGAGCCTTCATGGTATCGATTTAAGCCCTTTAAAGGGACATTAAACACTTTGAGATGGTAATATAAAATGATACATTGTATATATAAAACAATTCTGCAATATACTTTCATTATTTATTTTGTCCTCCTTGCCTGTAATTCCATTCTGAAATTGAGAGCTTTTCAGTTGCTGTTAGAAATGGAAGTGCAGAACACTGTTAAATCCAGCACAACCATTGGCTGCACACTCTAGTGACCTATTTATAACTGACCCTAATTGGCCACAGCAGAGAAGGTAACACAAGTTACAACATGGCAGCTCCCAGTGTTTTATAGACACTAAGGGGTCGATCCGATATAAAGCGTCGCCCGCAAAAGCCGGCGACGCAAATATTTGCGCGGATTTGGTATCACATATACGGCGTAACCTAGAAGTTACGCGCGTATATTTCTGCCGTCGCCCGCAGTTTTTTGGGCCATAGGCAGGTATACCAAACCCGCGCAGTTTGGTATCCAATATGCAGCGTAAGGACTTACGTGGCGAAAATGGAGAAAACTTACTCCATTTTCACCTCGCCACAAAAAGCAGCCGTAAGAAGCCTTACGCTGACTATTGGAGCCCCGTAACTCCCTAAACTAACTAGAAAATAAACCTAACACCTAACGCATGCGCAATGTCTATCTCCCTGTCAACCGCGATCTGCTAAAATAAACCTAACACCTAACGCATGCGCAATGTCTATCTACCTGTCAACCGCGATCCCCCCCCCCCCCGAAATCCCTAATAAAGTTATTACCCCCTAAACCGCCGCTCCCGGACCCCGCCGCCATCTACATAAACTAACCCCCTACTGTGAGCCTCTAAAACCGCCGCCATCTACCTTATCTATCCCCTAATCTGACCCCTTACACCGCCGCCACCTATATAAAAATGATTAACCCCTAATGTAAGCCCCTTACACCGCCGCCATCTCTATTAAAATGATTAACCCCTAATTTAATCTACCTACCCCGCCGCCAGCTATATTATCTATATTAACCCTAAGTATATTATAGTTAATATAGGTATTACATTATATATATTAACTATATTAACCCTAATTATATTAGGGTTAATATAGTTAATATAGTTACTATAGTATTTATATTAACTATATTAACTCTATCTAACCCTAACTAAATTTATATTAAATTAATCTAATTCATTTATAAACTAAAATGTTCCTATTTAAATCTAAATACTTACCTATAAAATAAACCCTAAGATAGCTACAATATAATTAATATTTACATTGTAGCTATGTTAGGGTTAATATTTATTTTACAGGTAAATTGTTAATTATTTTAACTAGGTATAATAGATATTAAATAGTTATTAACTATTTAATATCTACCTAGTTAAAATAATTATCCAATTACCTGTAAAATAAATCCTAACCTAAGTTACAAATACACCTACACTATCAATAAATTTAATAAACTACTAACATCTATCTAAAAATACAATTAAATTAACTAAACTAAATTACAAAAAAAAACAAACACTAAATTACAAAAAATAAAAAAAAGATTACAAGATATTTAAGCTAATTACACCTATTCTAAGCCCCCTAATAAAATAATAAACCCCCAAAATAAAAAAAATTCCCTGCCCTATTCTAAATTCAACAAATTTCAAAGCTCTTTACCTTACCAGCCCTTAAAAGGGCCTTTTGTGGGGCATGCCCCAAATAATTCAGCTCTTTTGCATACAAGAAATACAATACCCCCCCCCCATTACAACCCACCACCCACATACCCCTATTCTAAACCCACCCAAACCCCCCTTAAAAAAGCCTAACACTACCCCCCTGAAGATCTCCCTACCTTGTCTTCACCACACCGGGCCGAACTCCTGATCCGATCCGGGCGATGTCTTGCTCCAAGCGGCAAAGAAGAATTCTTCCTCCGGCGACGTCTTCCTCCAAGCGGCAGCAAAGTCTTCATTCTTCCGGCGGCATCTTCAATCTTCTTTCTTCGCTCCGCCGCCGCGGAGCATCCATCCCGGCCGACTGCTGAACTTGGAATGATGTACCTTTAAATGACGTCATCCAAGATGGCGTCCGCCGAATTCCGATTGGCTGATAGGATTCTATCAGCCAATCGGAATTAAGTTAAAAAAATCTGATTGGCTGATTGAATCAGCCAATCAGATTCAAGTTCAATCCGATTGGCTGATCCAATCAGCCAATCAGATTGAGCTCGCATTCTATTGGCTGTTCCGATCAGCCAATAGAATGCGAGCTCAATCTGATTGGCTGATTGGATCAGCCAATCGGATTGAACTTGAATCTGATTGGCTGATTCAATCAGCCAATCAGATTTTTTTAACTTAATTCCGATTGGCTGATAGAATCCTATCAGCCAATCGGAATTCGGCGGACGCCATCTTGGATGACGTCATTTAAAGGTACATCATTCCAAGTTCAGCAGTCGGCCGGGATGGATGCTCCGCGGCGGCGGAGCGAAGAAAGAAGATTGAAGATGCCGCCGGAAGAATGAAGACTTTGCTGCCGCTTGGAGGAAGACGTCGCCGGAGGAAGAATTCTTCTTTGCCGCTTGGAGCAAGACATCGCCCGGATCGGATCAGGAGTTCGGCCCGGTGTGGTGAAGACAAGGTAGGGAGATCTTCAGGGGGGTAGTGTTAGGCTTTTTTAAGGGGGGTTTGGGTGGGTTTAGAATAGGGGTATGTGGGTGGTGGGTTGTAATGGGGGGGGGGTATTGTATTTCTTGTATGCAAAAGAGCTGAATTCTTTGGGGCATGCCCCACAAAAGGCCCTTTTAAGGGCTGGTAAGGTAAAGAGCTTTGAAATTTGTTGAATTTAGAATAGGGCAGGGAATTTTTTTTATTTTGGGGGTTTATTATTTTATTAGGGGGCTTAGAATAGGTGTAATTAGCTTAAATATCTTGTAATCTTTTTTTTATTTTTTGTAATTTAGTGTTTGTTTTTTTTGTAATTTAGTTTAGTTAATTTAATTGTATTTTTAGATAGATGTTAGTAGTTTATTAAATTTATTGATAGTGTAGGTGTATTTGTAACTTAGATTAGGATTTATTTTACAGGTAATTGGGTAATTATTTTAACTAGGTAGATATTAAATAGTTAATAACTATTTAATATCTATTATACCTAGTTAAAATAATTAACAATTTACCTGTAAAATAAATATTAACCCTAACATAGCTACAATGTAATTATTAATTATATTGTAGCTATCTTAGGGTTTATTTTATAGGTAAGTATTTAGATTTAAATAGGAATATTTTAGTTTATAAATGAATTAGATTAATTTAATATAAATTTAGTTAGGGTTAGATAGAGTTAATATAGTTAATATAAATACTATAGTAACTATATTAACTATATTAACCCTAATATAATTAGGGTTAATATAGTTAATATATATAATGTAATACCTATATTAACTATAATATACTTAGGGTTAATATAGATAATATAGCTGGCGGCGGGGTAGGTAGATTAAATTAGGGGTTAATCATTTTAATAGAGATGGCGGCGGTGTAAGGGGCTTACATTAGGGGTTAATCATTTTTATATAGGTGGCGGCGGTGTAAGGGGTCAGATTAGGGGATAGATAAGGTAGATGGCGGCGGTTTTAGAGGCTCACAGTAGGGGGTTAGTTTATGTAGATGGCGGCGGGGTCCGGGAGCGGCGGTTTAGGGGGTAATAACTTTATTAGGGATTTCGGGGGGGGGGGGATCGCGGTTGACAGGTAGATAGACATTGCGCATGCGTTAGGTGTTAGGTTTATTTTAGCAGATCGCGATTGACAGGGAGATAGACATTGCGCATGCGTTAGGTGTTAGGTTTATTTTCTAGTTAGTTTAGGGAGTTACGTGGCTCCAATAGTCAGCGTAAGGCTTCTTACGGCTGCTTTTTTTGGCGAGGTGAAAATGGAGTAAGTTTTCTCCATTTTCGCCACGTAAGTCCTTACGCTGCATATTGGATACCAAACTGCGCGGGTTTGGTATACCTGCCTATGGCCCAAAAAACTGCGGGCGACGGCAGAAATATACGCGCGTAACTTCTAGGTTACGCCGTATATGTGATACCAAATCCGCGCAAATATTGGCGTCGCCGGCTTTTGCGGGCGACGCTTTATATCGGATCGACCCCTAAAACTTTACACTTATTTTGTCACTTTTGAAACAACTAATGAAACGTTAAAAAATACATCTACATGTTACTCATGGACTAATCTTTTCTTTGAATGCATCATTCTATCTAGCATGTATTTAGTGTTTAATGTCCCTTTAAAGGGTTCTTGTAACACATACTGCTTATTTTTGCAGTAATTTTGTGTTTTATTTTGTTTTTGTTTTTTTGTCTTCTTGTTTTGAAATAACAGAGCTCTTTGGAGTGCCATTAAAACAATTTTCATTTATGTAAAAACAAAAGATGAAAATGTCAAATATATGAAAAAATTTTGCTACGTATCTAAGGTAAATTTTAAAGCTATGCATTTGTCAAACTTCAGATATTCACATAACGAAAGCAAATTTATTTGTATATATTGTTTTGCACTATTTTTCCAATCATCAGTGCAGTTCCCAAGAGAAACAGTTCTGTTTGTTCAGTTAACAGTCTTACATTTACTGTGCTACAATTTTCCTAGCAACAGAGGTACAATGCAAAGTTGTGTTTAACAGAGCAATCATAAGTCCCTGATCTCTGACGTCTTCAGGAAAGAACTTCCTCTTTCATTTTGATAATGGCCATTATCTTTCATACTGCTCTAAACAATGCTTAGAACTTTCATACAAACCTTTATTTTACAAAATCTATGATGTTAACAAAAATGAAGTGAATTGAATTATTAAGAACTTATTTGAACTTATCTAGTAGCATTATTATTATTATTATTATTATTATTATTATCGGTTATTTGTAGAGCACCAACAGATTCCGCAGCGCTATATTATAAAAAAAACATTGTGAGCGAGTGTCATAGATTTCCTAGATTTTTGTTGCACACAGTGTAAGTGCTACTTAAAGAAACATAAGAGTCAATGGAGCCGATTTATCAAATGGCGGGCCGACATGATTCGCTGTAGCGAATCATGTCTGCCCGACATCGCTAAATGCCAACAGCATACGCTTTTAGCATTGCATAAGCATTTCTGGGGAAATGCTTGTGCAATCTCGCCCCCTGCACATTCGGGGCCAATCAGCCGCTAGCAGGGGGTGTCAATCATCCCAATGGGATTGGGAGGATCGCTGTCCACAACCTAAAAGGTGGTGCCGAAGTTAAGTAGCAGCGGTCTTTTGACCACTGCTTCTTAACTTCAGTTTCCGGTGACCCGGAAGCTTCGGGGGGTAGGTTGCAGCATCCGCTGTCTAATAAATCTACCCCAATATCTTTTTTTAAAGAGATATCAAACCCAAAACATTTATTTTGTGATTCAGAGAATGTATACAAGTTTTAAAAAAAGTTTCAAATTTACCTCTATTATCAAATTTGCTTTGTTCCCATGGTTATTCTTTATTGAAGAGACACCTAGTTAGATCTGAAGCTCTACATGACAGGAAATAGTGCTGCCATCTAGTGTCCTTGCAAATGAATAACATTCTTGCAAAACAGCTGATATTTAAGTGTTCCAGAAACATGCACGCTCCCGAGTTTAGATTCCTTCTTTTCAACAAAAGATACCAAGAACACAGAAAATTTGATTATAGAGTAAATTAGACAGCTGCATGCTCTGTCTAAATCATAAAAGAAAAAATCGGGGTTTCATGTTCCTTTAAGGGTATGCATAGTAAAATCAATTCACTGTAACTTTCAAAATAGTACTTTATATCAATATAATGTTTTTCACTATATATATCACTAAATTGTATGTCTTTCCATGATGCACACTTAGTTAGGACACTCCGGAGTGAGCACACTTCAGTACACAGCAAGAGATGAGCACTGCCTATTAAACTGTAGGAGTGACGTCAGCAGCGACATGATTAGAATTGAACTGTGCATGCACTTTACCCCCTGCAAGCTCCTAAGTGCTCTAAGTATGCCGAATGAAAAGGCATACAATTTTGGAATATCAATCGCATGAAAATGAAGCATTTTTTTATACAGATTACCATTTTAAAAGTTGTAGGAAATGGTTATACTATATATATATATATATACAAATAATTTTGTTTTCCTTTTTAGAACAAGCAGCAGATATATATATATATATATATATATATATTTTTGCTTTTTAAATTAAAGGGACATGATTCAGTGGTGGCTGGTGAACTTTTGAGCTGATAGAAAAACTGCACTCCTTCCAAACCCTTCCCTTAAAAAACTGCTTAGAGGAGGTGCCCTGCTAAGAGTGTTTGCTGCGATGATTAGGTCTGTGAGGTGTACCAACTTTATAGACTGCCCTCTCTGCACATGTAGCCGTCTCAAGCCACTATTAAACTAGTCATTGGCGCTAGCTCAAATTGCGCCTGCCCTCTCCTCCCCCTACTGAGAACATAGCAGTTATCATTACCATTATTTGTTTCAATGCATTAAACCAATTTATCATGTATATGCACATGAATCATTTTTATTTTTCTAAGGTGCTTTGTTGGGTGGGCAAAGCCCATCCTCCCACATTGAGGAGCTGTCACTGTATGAAAGTCAGATTACAGGGAGTGCAGAATTATTATGCAAGTTGTATTTTTGAGGATTAATTTTATTATTGAACAACAACCATGTTCTCAATGAACCCAAAAAACTCATTAATATCAAAGCTGAATAGTTTTGGAAGTAGTTTTAGTTTGTTTTTAGTTATAGCTATTTTAGGGGGATATCTGTGTGTGCAGGTGACTATTACTGTGCATAATTATTAGGCAACTTAACAAAAAACAAATATATACCCATTTCAATTATTTATTTTTACCAGTGAAACCAATATAACATCTCAACATTCACAAATATACATTTCTGACATTCAAAAACAAAACAAAAACAAATCAGTGACCAATATAGCCACCTTTCTTTGCAAGGACACTCAAAAGCCTGCCATCCATGGATTCTGTCAGTGTTTTGATCTGTTCACCATCAACATTGCGTGCAGCAGCAACCACAGCCTCCCAGACACTGTTCAGAGAGGTGTACTGTTTTCCCTCCTTGTAAATCTCACATTTGATGATGGACCACAGGTTCTCAATGGGGTTCAGATCAGGTGAACAAGGAGGCCATGTCATTAGATTTTCTTCTTTTATACCCTTTCTTGCCAGCCACGCTGTGGAGTACTTGGACGCGTGTGATGGAACATTGTCCTGCATGAAAATCATGTTTTTCTTGAAGGATGCAGACTTCTTCCTGTACCACTGCTTGAAGAAGGTGTCTTCCAGAAACTGGCAGTAGGACTGGGAGTTGAGCTTGACTCCATCCTCAACCCAAAAGGGCCCCACAAGCTCATCTTTGATGATACCAGCCCAAACCAGTACTCCACCTCCACCTTGCTGGCGTCTGAGTCGGACTGGAGCTCTCTGCCCTTTACCAATCCAGCCACGGGCCCATCCATCTGGCCCATCAAGGCTCACTCTCATTTCATCAGTCCATAAAACCTTAGAAAAATCAGTCTTGAGATATTTCTTGGCCCAGTCTTGACGTTTCAGATTGTGTGTCTTGTTCAGTGGTGGTCGTCTTTCAGCCTTTCTTACCTTTGCCATGTCTCTGAGTATTGCACACCTTGTGCTTTTGGGCACTCCAGTGATGTTGCAGCTCTGAAATATGGCCAAACTGGTGGCAAGTGGCATCTTGGCAGCTGCACGCTTGACTTTTCTCAGTTCATGGGCAGTTATTTTGCGCCTTGGTTTTTCCACACGCTTCTTGCGACCCTGTTGACTATTTTGAATGAAACGCTTGATTGTTCGATGATCACGCTTCAGAAGCTTTGCAATTTTAAGAGTGCTGCATCCCTCTGCAAGATATCTCACTATTTTTGACTTTTCTGAGCCTGTCAAGTCCTTCTTTTGACCCATTTTGCCAAAGGAAAGGAAGTTGCCTAATAATTATGCACACCTGATATAGGGTGTTGATGTCATTAGACCACACCCCTTCTCATTACAGAGATGCACATCACCTAATATGCTTAATTGGTAGTAGGCTTTCGAGCCTATACAGCTTGGAGTAAGACAACATGCATAAAGAGGATGATGTGGTCAAAATACTCATTTGCCTAATAATTCTGCACTCCCTGTAAAGGTATACTAACCCCCCAAAAAAATTATTTCTTGATTCAGATAGGGCATGCAATTTTAAGCAACTTTCTAATTTACTCCTATTATCAATTTTTCTTTGTTCTCATGTTATCTTGATTTGAAAAAACAGTAATGAAAGGTTAGGAGCCGGCCCGTTTTTAGTTCAGCACCTGGGTAGCGCTTGCTGATTGGTTTGCTACATTTAGCCACAAATCAGCAAGTGCTACCCAGGTGCTGAACAAAAAATAGCCCGGCTCTAAAGCTTACAGTACTGCTTTTTCAAATCAAGAAAGCATGAGAACAAAGAAAAAATGATAATAGGAGTAAATTAGAAAGGTGCTTAAAATCTCATGCTCTATCTGAATCATGAAAGAAAAAAATTGGATTTAGTATCCCTTTAACTTTCATTATTCAGACAGAGCATGTCATTTTAAACTACTTTCCAATTTGCTTCTATTATCAAATTTGCTTTGTCTCAGTGGCCGTCCACAAGAGGGGGGGCATCTAGATTTTTCTTCCCACCTGGAGTAAAAACTGCAGGAAAAAAAGACTATTGAATGTTTTAGAGGAAGAAGCACAGTATTCTGGGAGTTACATAAGATTCTGTAATTTGTAGTTCACTATTTCACCCTCAGTATTTTGCCACTGCAGTTCTGGACTCTAATTCCAAGGGGCCCATTTATCAAAGGGCTTGCGGACCTGATCCGACACTGCGGATCAGGTCCGCAAGACCTCGCTAAATGCGGAGAGCAATACGCTCTCCGCATTTAACATTGCACCAGCAGCTCACAAGAGCTGCTGGTGCAACGCCGCCCCCTGCTGACTCGCGGCCAATCGGAGGTGTCAATCAACCCGATCGTATTCGATCGGGTTGATTTCCGGCAATTCCTGTCCGCCTGCTCAGAGCAGGCGGACAGGGTTATGAAGCAGCGGTCTTTGTGAACGCTGCTTCATAAGTTGTGTTTCTGGCGAGTCTGAAGACTCGCCAGAAACACGGCCCTTCAAGCTCCATACGGAGCTTGATAAATGGGCCTGCGTGCATGCATTGTACAGTGGTAGGGAGTGTGCTTCCTGAAAGGCAGAAAGTTTTGCATGAAGTCACGCCCCCTCCTCCATGCTGTGTGTGCTATGAGTCATGTTGGGGAGCTCACCCCTTTTTTAACAGCAGCAAAGAATACGGTATCTAATTAATTAATAGCAATGTTCTCTGAGTTAACACTTTCTGTGCAGTGTCCTCCTACACACATACTGTATATATATATACACAATATAATATAAAAGGCCAAGTGTATTTGTCCAAAGCTGTCATGTGCAGTAGAGACTGCGCAAGGATAAATGCACATGGTCTTCTACAGACTGACCTGGCATCTGGGGCCGACCAGGTGTGAGGGGGGCGTGATACGGGCGGGTCTTGGCATGATGTGGGTGGGGCTGGGACAGGGCCGGGCGGATGTGAGAGAGCTCAAAAGAGGGGGGATAGAGAGAACAAAAGAGGGGGGATAGAGGGAGAGCAAAAGATGGGAAATAGAGAGAGAGGAAAAAAGAGGGAGAGAGACAACAAAAGAGAGGGGGAGAAAGGGGAGAGAGAGAGCAAAAGAGAGGGGGAGAGAGAGAGCAAAATAGAGGTGAGAGAGGGCAAAAGAGTGGGGGAAGAGCGCAAAAGAGGGGAGAGAGACAGAGCGAGAGAGCACAAAAGAGAGGGGGGGAAAGAGAGAGAGCAAAAGAGAGGGGAGAGAGAGTGCAAAAGAGAGAGAGAGCAAAAGAGAGGGGGAGAGAGAGCAAAAGAGAGGGGGGAGAGAGCAAAAGAGAGGGGAGAGAGCGCAAAAGAGAAGGGAGAGAGCGCAAAAGAGAGGGGGTCGTAAGAGAGAGAGCAAAAGAGAGGTGAGAGAGAGAGCAAAAGAGAGGGGGAGAGAGCATACGAGAGGAGGAGAGAGAGCAAAAGAGAGGGAGAGAGAAAAAGCAAAAGAGAAGGAGAGAGAGAAACAGCAAAAGAGAGGGGGTAAAGAGAGCAAAAGAAAGGGGGGGAGAGAGAGAGAGAGAGAGAGAGCACAAGAGGGGGGGGGCAGATAGAGCAAAAGAGAGGGAGAGAGAGCAAAATAAATTGGGGAGAGAGAGAGCCTTAAGAGAGGGGGAGAGAGAGAGCAAAAGAGAGGAAGGGAGAGAGCGAGCAAAAGAGGGGGATATAGAGAGCAAAAGAGAGGGATAGAGAGAGAGCAAAAGAGGGGTATAGAGAGAGCAAAAGAGGGGTATAGAGAGAACAAAAGAGGGGGATAGAGAGAGCAAAAGAGGGGGGATAGAGAGAGCAAAAGAGGGGGGAGAGACAGCAACAGAGAGGGGGAGACACAGCAACAGAGAGGGGGAGACACAGCAACAGAGAGGGGGAGACACAGCAACAGAGGGGGAGAGAGAGCAATAGAGAGGGGGGAGAGAGCAAAAGAGGGGAGACAGGGAGAGCAAAAGAGGGGGGAGAGAGAGCAAAAGAGGGGGGAGAAAGAGAGCAAAAGAGGGGGAATAGAGAGAGCAAAAGAGAGGGGGATAGAGAGAGCAAAAGAGGGAGGAGAGAGAGAGCAAAAGAGGGGGGATAGAGAGAGCAAAAGAGAGGGGGTATAGAGAGAGCAAAAGAGAGTGGGGAGAGAGCAAAAGAGAGGAGGGGAGAGAGAGAGCAAAAGAGGGGGGAGAGAGAGAGAGAAAAAAAGAGGGGGATAGAGAGCAAAAGAGAGGGGGAGAGTGCAAAAGAGAGGGAGGAAAAGAGAGGGGGGAGAAGAGAGAGCAAAAGAGAGGGAAGAGAGAGCAAAAGACAGGAAGAGAGACAGCAAAAGAGAAGGAGACAGCAAAAGAGAGGGAGAGAGACAGCAAAAGAGAGGGAGAGAGACAGCAAAAGAGAGGGGGAGAGACAGAAAAAGAGAGGGGGAGAAAGAAAAGAGAGAGAGCAAAATAGAGGGGGAGAGTGCAAAAGAGGGGAGAGAGATAGCAAAAGAGAGGGGAAGAGAGAGCAAAAGAGAGGGGGGAGAGCGCAAAAGAGAGGGGGGAAAGAGAGGGGCAGATAGAGAGCAAAAGAGAGGGGAGATAGAGCAAAAGAAAGGGGGAGAGTGAGCAAAAGAGAGGGGGAGAGAGCAAAAGAGAGGGGGGATAGAGAGAGAGAGCAAGGGGTGGAAACGCTGTATTGCAAAAAATGGCCCGTGTACACGGTCTGTAGGACTAGTATATATATATATATATATATATATATATATATATATATATATATATATATAAATAAAAATAATTATATATAAGTTAACTTAAATTGGTTCTTATGCGTTTAATTTTTATTATGTTTTTCTTCTTTATAACTGTATCATGCAACAGATCAAATAAACAAACTACTAAATAATAAATATATGCTCCCTCTATTTTCATTTATCAGTTAGGAGTCTGGATAAAGACATTCATTTTATTACACCCCCCCCCCCCAAAAAAAAAAATGTGTAAAAGTGTATTAAAGTTTAGCATATAGTGACTCTAAAATTATAATTTATGTGTGTGTGCGCACCTGGGAATATTTCACTTTATTGCCCTCCCCCCTGGAAAAATTTGAACTGGCACCCATGTTTGTCTGTTAGTGTATTTTGTTGAAAAGCATTCAGGAGCAACAATGCATTGCTAGGAGTTAGCTGTCAATTGGTGTCTACAAACATATGCCATTAGTAGCAGATCTACTCAAAAGAGAGGGCCCTGGTGCAAAATTTGTTTTGGGACCCCAAAGATACTTCAGTAGTAAGCAATAATAATATAATATAATAACATTAGGATTGTACATATTCTACAGACTAAACTGACTGCCATGGGCCCCCATAGCACTTGGGCCCTTGTGCCACTGCACTTGCTGCACCAGTGGTAGTTCCACCCGATATGTCTCTTGTCATTGGCTCGAAAAATGTGCTCAGTTAGCCCCCATTAGTTCTCTGGAGATAACTATTTATTTAAGTCTTTTGATTGCAGTGTACAGATAGTTACATGTAAGCAATAATGCAACAATAATATGCTCTAACACATTTAAATAGCCATAGTAAAAAAAAATATATGCTCAAATTTGTTAGAGCATATAATATAAAAATTAGCAACCCACAAACGGATTAAAAAGATATGGTAAGTACCACTTTGGAGCTGCAGAGCACTTCTAGTCCTGAGTGTAAACTGCTGCTGACTCAATCAGCAGTGCAAGTCGCATGACTCAGCCAATTAGCCGAGCTAGTAACACAGCTTAGTGGCAGTTTCCAATTGGGACCAGCAGTTCTTTGTGCTCCTTTGTAGAGGTTAAACACATAATCTTACAAGCTCTAACAAATTAGATCATGGCATTTCTTTCATATAGGTGGCATGACCTGCTACATATGGGATATATATTCCTACCACTAGGAGGAATGTATATCCCATACGTAACAGGTTGTGGACTCTTGCCACCATGAAATAAATGAATTTATCAGGTGAGATATAAATAATGTTTTTTTACCTATAATGGTCCTTTCAGCAGTTTGCTTTTTTATGTCCCTTTAAATCCAACTATATATTACAATTACTATATTTAAAGGGACAGTCTAGTCAAAATTAAACGTTCATGATTCAAATAGGGCATGCAATTTTAAACAACTTCCCAATTTACTTTTATCATCAAATTTGCTTTGTTTCTTGGTATTGTTTGTTGAAAGCTAAACCTAAGTAAGTTTATATGCTAAATTCTAAGCCCTTGAAGGTCACCTCTTATCTCATTGCATTTTGACAGCTTTTCACAGCTAGACAGTGCTAGTTCATGTGTGACATATAGATAACATTGTGCTCATGTCCGTGGAGTTATTTTTGAATCAGCACTCATTGGTTAAAAGGCAAGTATGTCAAAAGAACTGAGATAAGGGGGCAGTCTGGAGAGGTTTTGATACAAGGTCATCACAGAGGTAAAAAGTATATTAATATAACTGTGATGGTTATGCAAAACTGGGGAATGGGTAATAAAGGGATTATTTATATTTTTTTAACAATAAAAGTAGACTGTTCCTTTAAAAAAATGTGCAACCTGTCTTACAGTATCTGTTTTTGAATTTTGAAGATGCATTTTCTCTTAAAACCATTAAAAAATAATGGCAAATAAGAATTCAGGTGACAGCTATAAAATTGTAAAAAAAACAAAATCGTGCTGAAAATACAATTTAGCAAATGTTAAATAATATGTGGATTACATACAACATTTTTACTTTGTACTGTTTTGTATTACTTTAAAAAAAAAAGTAATGCTGCATGTTACATGAAATGCTTTTAAATACTTTATTTATTAGAACAGAAACAGTTCTAATGGAAATTAAGAGGGCTATTAAATCCCTCAAAGCTTTCAAATCGCCGGGGCCGGATGGTTTTTCGGATTTATTCTATAAAAAATTTCAAGCCCAGCTGATCCCTATCTTGGGACGTCTTTTTTCACTGGCAAGTGCGCAGGGAACCTTCCCGACTGAATTCTTACAGGCCACTATTATCACCATCCCGAAACAAGGGAAGGACTCGACATTATGCGGAAGCTATAGGCCAATTTCATTGCTGAACCTCGATGTCAAGCTTTATGCCAAGATTTTGGCAGCGCGCCTTAACTCTTTACTACCTATTCTGGTGGACTCTGACCAAGTGGGCTTTGTCCTGCAACGTCAGGGTCCGGATAACACTCGAATACTCCTGAATACCTACTTTGAGGCCCATAGATCGCGCCTACCCTGTGTCACCCTGTCGTTAGACGCTGAGAAAGCCTTCGACAGGGTGAACTGGGAATACATGTTTGCTGTCCTACGAAGATTCGGTCTTCCGGATCCTTTTATCACGGCGGTCGCGGCTTTGTATTCTACTCCATCGGCAGTGGTTAAGGGCCTGGATTCTGCTCCAATCCTTTTTGATAACGAATGGCACGAGACAGGGGTGCCCATTGTCCCCACTCATATTTGCTCTTGTGATGGAACCCCTAGCTGAAGCTATCCGATCCTGCCCCCAAATTAATGGGGTCAGTATACACCACACAGAGCAAAAGACGGCTCTGTTTGCCGATGATTTAACAGTACTTATATCTGACCCTCTTGCTTCTCTCCCCCATTTGTTCTCCCTGTTGGATAAGTTCACCCTAGTTAGCTATTATAAGCTAAATGTTCTCAAAACAGAAGCTTATGCAATCAACATCTCAGAAGAGACTCTCAATGTGCTAAAGAGCACATACAAATTCTCGTGGTCTACATCACATATTAAAACCTTGGGGTATATTTATCCCATAATATCCCAGAGATGATTGATTTAAACTTTACCCCCTATTATCTAACATCGAAAAAACTACTGGTACATGGAATGTTCCATCATTATTCCTGGCTGGGCCGGATAGCAGCTTTTCAAAATGAGCTCCCTCCCCGAAGCTTACATATCTATTTCGATCGTTACCCTATCCCAATCCCTAAGACCTACAATTAAATAAATTTCAGCAGTTGTGCAATAAATTCATATGGCGTAACAAGATCCCAAGATTAACCTACTAACATCCTACAACAGCCTTTGCTGGCGGGTGGAGCAGCTGCCCCTATATTTTTAAAATACCATGAAGCAGCCAGATTGTCTCACGTAACTCAATGGAACGCAGACCTTGTGGAGAGCCCGGTGGGCCGAACTTGAACAGGCATCCCTTCCAACAGGGTATACCCTGAGAGATCTGTTGTGGATCCCCAGACATTCTAGGCCTTCTACCCTTTTGGCTAACTCTATTGTAAAATCAAATTTGAAGTTTTGGGACAAGATCCGCAACCTCCCGTCTATAGCACCTCACCCTTCGCCATCACACTCATTGAGAGGGTTGTTGCTAGCACTGCCGGATTCTCATCCTAATTTATGGCTTGCTTTGAATCTACCAAAATAGCAGACCTCTATGAAGGAGATAAACCTGCCTCACTTTTCAAGATTTTATTCGGAAGTATAATCCACCCCTCCTCTTGCATTTTGAGTTCTGGAGACTACGCAGCCTCATCATCTCATGGGGCTTTGATAAAGGCCCTCCGAGAACCAAAACTAGTTGGGAGGTAAGATGGGACTCCTCGTCACCCCCCTGCTCGGCTTACTATCTATTTCGTATCTTGTACTCATGAATCACCCCTGGTCATTTCCAAATCCCCACCCCCCATCCGACGATGGGATCCCTCCTTAGCGGTTACACACGAACCACAACAATGGCGAGTTGCAGTCCAACTCACCACAAAAGCTATACATTGTACAACTCTATATGAGTTGTTCCTTAAGGTTTATTCTCCAATGGCAACATTACTCAGTCCGCCTTTTTAAAATCTTGTCTATTCACTCACCTAAGTGCTGGAGGGGATGCGAGGATTTGGGAACCCCCCAACATATCTGGTGGTCTTGCCCACATATCCAACCGTTGTGGCAAGAGGCAATCCAGCTTTGTTCTTCAGAGGGTATTAAGTTATCCATATCACCAAGTATCTGTCTCTTTCACATTTTATCCAGGCAGCTACCCCTGCCGCAAAAATTGTTCTGTATTTACCTATTCCTAGCCGTTAAATTAGCCGTGGCCCGTATGTGGCTACAGCGCGTTTCACCCTCCTGGGAGCAAGTGACTGACATCTTACATTTTATCAAGAAAATGGAATCCTATGTTTCCCACATTCATGGGTCAGTGGACCTTCAGGTCAAGATCTGGGCGTACGGCCCGAAATGACTCTCATTACCAAAAGTGCGGGAGTCTCGTGGCTCCCTACCCCTGGTCTTTTCTAAAACTACATGACCAAATTTGCTCATCCAGGCTCCTATTCCTTTCCCTCGACTGAACCCCTTTCCCCCCTACCCTCTTCCCCACAACCTTCCTCCAACATACCCTACTCCCCCCCCCCCCTTTTTTTTTTTTTTTTTTTCTTTTCTTCTTTCCTCCTGTTTAACAACTTGATATAATCTCAGTATGGTCGATTAATATATTTGATTTCCAATATCCAATGGTTATTTTGAGATATTGAGGTGAACAGCTATGACATAATCTTTATATTACACAGGAAAATGCTGATCTTTTTGGACTACTAAAACAATGTCTATCTCCTTGTGGATTTTGGCCTCTAACACTCCCGCCCTGAGAGGTGGTGGGAAAGTTTGGGAGATTAACAGACAATGGACCTCGACTCCCAGCATTTTTCTATTAGTTTTTCTTATATGTAACTGATCCATACTCTGTAACGTTTTATTATGTACCTCTGTTATTTACATATATGCTCTTGAAACTCTTATGTTCATTTATTTCAAAAAATAAAAACTTATTTGAAAAAAAAAAAAAAGAACAGAAACAGTTGAATATCTGCTAACCACAACATGAGTCTAAGCCTATGGGGTCGATTTATCAAGCCCCTTATGGGCCCCAATGCCTCTGTTTCTGTGTAAGCCTTGAGGCTCACCGGAAACAGGAGTTAAGAAGCAACGGTCTTAAGACCGCTGCTTCTTAACTCGTCCGCCACCTCTGAGGTGGTGGACAGCAATCCGCCCGATTGCGTTCTATCGGGTTGATTGACTACACCTGCTAGCGGCCAATTGTCTGCGAATGTGCAGGGAGGCGGCATTGCACAAGCATTTCTAGTGAAATGCTTGTGCAATGATAAATGCCGAAAGCATATGCTGTCGGCATTTATTGATGTGCGGCGGACATTGATAATTCGGTGGACATTGTACACGTAATTTCAATACTATGCTCATATTTATTTCTACTTTAGGATACAATAAATCAGAAATAAAAAAAAACATGCTGTATTCAGTAAATTTTCTGTACAAAAAATATATATACTCAGATGTTATTTACTATGATTGAAAGCAGAAAAGGAACAAACCATTCATTGGGGTATATTTTAACCCTTTTGAAAAAGTTATCAAATTATTTATCTACAACTCCCCCAAACCTACAATGGTAAATTCTGAAGGAATTATAATATTCCCCACGTGTGTTTGTTTGTTTGTTTTTGCATTCAAATACCCTGTGTTTAGGGTTGACAAATATATTTGCTTATCACCAATTAAGGTGTGGAGAAATAACAAACAAACTAAAAATATACTGAAGCCAAAAGCAGTATTGATTGTAACAGTTTGAAAGATGAGTGAAACTCTGCAGGAATATTTTGACGGACACAAGTTCAGTGCAGTGTAAAGAAAATAGCATGTATCTAGGTTAATTTGCAGGGCCCAATTATCAAAGATTGTCCAGTTTGGAGAGAAATGCAGACTTTGACAGCTGCCAGTACCCAAAATGGCACCAAATAGTGAGAGGGGGAAGGGTTAAAGAGCTGTTTGGGAGGGATCAGGGGGTGGGATGTGTCAGGTGGGAGACTGATCTCTACACTAAAGCTAATATTAACCCTTTAAGCTCCATACAAGCTACCTAATTAGCCCCATCACTGCTGGACTTAATACAAGTGTGGTGCGCAGCGGCACTTTTGCAGCCTTTCTAATTACCAAAAAAGCAATGCTAAAGCCATATATGTCTGCTATTTCTGATCAAAGGGGATCCCAGAGAAGCATTTACAACCATTTGTGACATGATTGCACAAGCAGTTTGTAAATAATTTCAGTGTGAAACCTAGGGTTGCCACCCATTCCTTAAAATACAGAACACTTATAAGTTACACATGCTGCAGGGTGTGCAGGAAGGAATATGAATAGTGCTGTCCAGAAACACAATACATGTTCCTCCCTGCACACCCTGCAGCATGTGTAACTCATATGTGTCCAGGAAAACATGGCTGAGGTGGCAACCCTAGTGAAACCTAAAGTTTGTGGAAAAAGTGAACATTTGTTTTATTTGATAGCATTTGGTGGTGAAATGGTGGCATGAAATATACCAAAATGGGCCTAGATCAATACTTTGGGTTGTCTACTATACTACACTAAAGCTAAAAGTAACCCTACAAAGCTCCCTACAAGCTCCCTAATTAGCCCCTTCACTGATGGGCATAATACACATGTGGTGCGCAGCGACATTTAGCGGCCTTCTAATTACCAAAAAACAATGCCAAAGCCATATATGTCTGCTATTTCTGAACAAAGGGGATCCCAGTGAAGCATTTACAACCATTTGTGCCATAATTGCACAAGCTGTTTTTTTTTTAATTTGATCGCATTTGGCGGTGAAATGGTGGCATGAAATATACCAAAATGGGCCTAGATCAATACTTTGGGTTGTCTACTAAAAAAAAATATATACATGTCAAGGGCTATTAAGGGATTTCTGACAGATATCAGTGTTCCAATGTAACTATTGCTAATTTTGAAACAAAATGGTTTGGAAATAGCAAAGTGTTACTTTTATTTATTGCCCTATAACTTTCAAAAAGGCAAAGAACATGTAAACATTGGGTATTTCTAAAAAAAGGAAAAAATGTAGACACTATTTAGCATGGGTGTTTTTGGTGGCTGTAGATGTGTAAGAGATTTTGGGGGTCAAAGTTAGAAAAAGTGTGTTTTTTTTCCATTTTTTCATCATATTTTATTTTACAGTAAATTATAAGATATGATGAAAATAATGGTATCTTTAGAAAGTCCATTTAATGGCGAGAAAAATGGTATATAATATGTGTGGGTACAGTAAATGAGTAAGAGGAAAATTATAGCTAAACACAAACACGGCAGAAATGCAAAAATAGCCCTGGTCCCAGATGGTCAACAAATGGAAAAGTGGTCTAGTCACGAAGTGGGTAATGGTGTCTTATATAGCTACCAAAACAAACATTCCACTAATTTGAACTTACAAGTTCTGAATCCACCCATACCAAGCAGAGATACAGTAAAAAGCTTATAAATGTTAGTAGATTTGAAGCAAGTGTTGTATCATGATATGTTGTATCCTTAGTTTGCAGCAAATACAAATTAAACTGACATATTTTCACTTAATTTGCTTCGATAGTACCAATACTGATCTGACAGTAAAATAAGTGTGTTGTGAATTTTGAGCAAATTTTACCTGCATACAGCTGGTTTGGTAAATCTGAGAGCTGCAGGTAGAGATTTAGATACACCCTGGAAACGCCCCTTTTCAGCCCAGGGAACTCCCCTGTCCCTCCCACTTTCGGAAACTGTCAATTTTATTTTGCATAAAACAATAAAATGTGCAGTGTAATTTGTAAAATATATACAGAATTACACAAAGTATGATCCTAATTTGTTAAAGTGACACAGAAACTTTCAAAACATAATTAGAATTTGTCAAACCACAACCCTAAAAACACATTTGTATACAGAATCTAAATGCATTAAAAAGGACAGGCAACCCCAACCATTTTCTTTTATGATTTTAGATAAAACATACCATTTTAAACAACTTTCCAATTTACTTCTATTATAAAAATTTGCTTAATTCTCTTATTATCCTTTGCTGAAGGAACAGCACAGCAAGATCGGAACACAGCTAGTTAGCCAATCACAAGAGACATATGTGTGCAGAAACCAATCCACAGCCAGTTCTCACTAGTGTAGGATATGTGCATATTCTTTTTCAACAAGGGATACCAAGAAAACAAAGTACATTTGAAAATAGAAGTGAATTTAAAAGTGTCTTAAAGGGACAGTTTACCCAAAAAATTATCTCCCCTTTAATTTGTTCCCATGATCCCACTTTACCTGCTGGAGTGTATTAAATTGTTTACAAGTATTTCATTTACAACTTATATTGATTTAGCATGTGAGTATCCCCACCTTTTCTGAAAGTTTCTGACCTTATTGGCCAAGCTATAGAAAAGCAGTGTAAACAAGCCTGCAGAAAAAAATTTACACTCCAGTGGGGTATACAAGAGATAAGGTAATAAATGTTAATTATCATTGTTCTCTCCAAGTATTGGTGATTGGTTTATGGACAGATATAAGATAAAGAAGCAGGTATATGTACACAATGTGATAAGTAATGAGATCTGATTATACCTACAAGCTCAACCTATTTTATTGGGTTGTGGCTTCAAAACACAAAATCTGCAATTTCATATACACAAATAAACCTTAAAAAGTAAATTATCATACATTTTATACTCTGCAGCTGGTAAAAAAAGTAATTGGAAACACATTAAGGGAAAAACTATTTTACAGTATACTGTCCTTTTAAAATGACATGTTCTATCAGAATCATGCAAGTTTAATTTTGACTTTCCTATCCCTTTTAAATGGAAAAATAGAAGTGCAAAGCTTAAATGTATTAAAGCTAAAACGACAAAATATGAAGTGTAAAGTAATATAAAATACAAAGCACAAAGTGTAAATGTAACACAGCTCCCATGTCATGTAGTGCTATATATTGCACTGCGCTTGTCTCTCCTTGACATCTACAAATGCAAGAAACTCCCCTTAGAAAAGTATTTTGCCTTTCTAGAATCTTTTGAGGATCGTCTCATCTGAGCAGAGAAATTGAGATCATTAGTCCCTCAGAGTATTGTATAAAGCAATATGTAAACAATTAGACTGCTTAAAAATATATTATAAGTGGTTGAACTGTAGCAATCATTAATGATGCTTACAAAAAAAAAAAAAACATAACTGATCTTTGATAATTTTCAACAGAAGATAAATTAAACATAAGTAGGTTCAGTCTGACAGTATCTTGGAATGTCTCACCTTTACTATTTTTCCACATCATTGCTAGAGTTTAGAAGACATACTTTTACTTTGCTTTGGTCATAAAGAACTGTTCTAAACTTCTCATTCTAACCTCCTCAAATACACTGTTCTTTACAAAGGCACCCACAGCTCTGATTCATATTTATGTCCCATACTAATGAATATCATATACATAATATGATAGTGGCGTGCCCTCTGACAGGATTGGAATGCCTTTAAAGGTTAAGGCCAGGAGATGGAATGTGTAATTGGAGTGTATGAGTGTGAATGAAAATACTATTTCTGCTTTTGGGGAACATCTGATTCACCCTCTTTTTCTGCCTACTGATGATCTGTTTCATACCCCCTCCCCTTTTGATAGATGGCAGTGTAAGGCTATATGACTTCCCTATGGTTGCTGCATTTGTACACGGCTGAATTATGGTTAGTCAAGATAACCATTGCAATATGCAATATGTTATGCAACATTGCAATATGTTTTTTCATTGCCCCCATCAACATGAGCTTGGTTGTACAGCTAGAGGTGCTGGGGCCCTTTAAGGGCAGAGTGATGTCCAGGCTGATAAGAGGGGTGGATTACATTAGGTTTTGGCCTAGTGTGCCCCTCCACCAGTGAAGAAGGCCAAATAAACTTTATGTTTGGCCTGATGTGCAGACCAAGGAGGCTCCATTGCAGAGTCTGGTTCTGGGTTGCAACATCCTATAGTTTGAGGAGTTAGGGACTCATTTACTACTATCCTTAAGTTTAATATGTTTAGTTTATTTTTGTTCTGTGCAATGAATTAATACATGTGAGCAGTGTTGGTCTATTCATCTTACTCTGTCTCAGTATGCTATTTAAAAGTAGATAATATTTCTTAGGTAGGCAGGGGGGAAATGGATGGTGTGGCTAGTTGGTAATACACTTTAAATTCCTAGACTGGACCTTTAATGCCTTATGTATTTCCTGATAGCTATATTTCCATACCACTGTAAAACCCTATACTGGAGCCTGGGAGTAGATGAGAATTATGAGCTATTTTCCCTCAAAGAAATGTTAAGGTCCTCTGTTTACTACGCTGGTTAATACAATTCAACCAAAACATATTGCAACATGATGAAACATCCTAAAGATCACATATGATGAAACAAGGATACCATCCACCCCACATTTCATGTTTGCCTGACTACTGCTACTTGAAATAGTAACTAACTTTCTCAGTCTCCTTTGTCTACCTTACCCTTGGTATTTCTGAGACTGCATTTGTCCCTTACAATACACACTGCAAATGCATGTTTCTTCCTGGTCATTTTGTCTTTCCATTCCAGATAGGGGGCACCTATTTTCTAACCCAGAAATATTAGTGATTGTAATGTAAAATATTCTCTAGGCTTGGGTGGCAAAAATGATCTCACCACAATCCGTAATACACTTATTTAAAAATAGTCTCTATTTATATTACACTAGTCCTAAAGTCCGTTCACACGGGCCATGTTTTTGTTTTTGTTTTGTTTTTTCTCTCTCTCTCTCTCTCTCTCTCTCTCTCGCACATTGCTGAAAAATCAGGCAAAATAAATAATGAATATACAGTGCATTTCTGTTTTTTTTTTTTGTTTTGCTTAAAGGGATATAACTTTACCTGAATATGTATACATATTCAAGAACAGCATTTAAATGTGAATTATTTGCCTGAAAGAAACTGTGAAGTAAACTTTGTATTAACAAAACCTGAAACCAATACATCTGTTTCAGTTGTGTATTTCCTGTTAAAGCTCAAGAGCTTCCCGCTAATGCTAATTGGCTAACAGATAGATAGATAGATAGATAGATAGATAGATAGATAGATAGTTCTTGTTAAAGCTTATTTACCTGATCATGGCAAAAAGTACACAACTGATACAGCTAGATTAGTTTTGAGTTTAATTTAAACCATTTTTACCTCACATTTTAGGGGGAAAAAATAATAATACTGTATAACATTATTAGCTGTAAATTTGTACTGTTCACTACATACAATGCACTAGTCTGTATGCAGCATGCACATAGACTGACAACTTGCACCTGCACAAGCTGTCAGTGCAGAGACATATAAAATACTAACCAATGATTTCAATGTTGAGTGCACCAAAACAGTTTTGGCATGGTAAACCCTGATAGACTTGAATGGTGGCCATATTTGTTTTACTGACCTTGACCACACACCTGAAAAGTCAGATGGCTTATTAATTTGTATTTGATGATATGATCAAAACGATGGCTTCATAATAACATGCTTTATCATGGTGGCTTAATTGCATTTAAAAATGATACTATTAATTGTGTTTCAAAGCATTTCAATGTTTTAGCAATAGCTCTTTGGTAAGAATTCTTTTTCCAAATTTAGAAATGTCTCTGTTATTTATAAACATATTAGGGCAGTTAGATTTCGATGAGTGATTATTCAGGATTTTAACAAATTGTGCTTTGTAAAAAAAAAATATACAAAGCTACAATCTGGATATAATAATGCATTGATTATCTAGTAGAACTTATGCTGAATTGATTTGACAATAAATCAATAAAAGTGAAGGTAAAGTTTTAACTATCTCTATATATGAATGAATTAGTCAAATTTTAAACAATCTAATCGCTACCTTATTTTCCCCAAACGATTATATATTTTTCTAATAAACAGTTTTTTTTATTTCCCTACCATGCCGTTGCAGACTCCTCCCATCAGTCATTTGCTTATTTTTGACAGTCTGACGTATAGAGCGGTCTCCAAAGCGCGTTTACGAGGATTCAACAAACTGCACATGCGCATAGAATCTTCTACAGTCACCAATGCGCTTGTAAAAATTGTATCACTCTGGATTTGAGACACTGATATTGCCGTTTTGAACAAAGCACCCTACGTCTTACTAAAAAAAAAAATATTGCAATAAGCATGCAAAAAAAAACATTTGCAATAAGCATGCGCGCAACGGGAGCGCGCTTATCTTCACAGTCAAATAACATTTTAGGAACGCATGCGCAGATTATCCACGAAACTAATGACGTAATATGACAGCCGCCTAACGGCCAGCATTTCAATTGGCTGCTGTTAAAATGTGACCCGCAAGCAAAAAAACCCAAAAAAACACTGGGTTGAATTTTGAGATTGAAATAAAGTAAATATAAACGGCGAAAACTCACTTTATAATAAAAATATAAAAAAATGATGAATGAAAGTACCATTATTTTAGGGTGACCTGTATACATGAATAATGTGATATAGCGAAGTTTACCTTCACTTTAATTTACAATAGAAGCTCAAATATTAATTTTCATGGATTCAAAAACCCTACAAGACATAGGAAATCTGTATCCAAATAACTTTTCATTACAAGAAGAGGCAAAAAATTATTGAAGAGAAAAAGGTGAAAAGTTCATCATATTTGTCCATGTTAACTTTGTTAGTTAGAGTTTCCCTCTTCAAATACAGCTAAGGTTGCCACCTCAGCCATGTTTTCCTGGACAGTTAGGAGTTATACATATTGCAGGGAGGAATATGCATTGTGCCTCTGAACAGAACAAAGTGCTGCTGGACAACGCTATTCATGTTCCTCCCTGCACCATGTGTAAATCATAATTGTCCAGGAAATGGCTGAGGGGGTAGCCCAAGATACAGCCAATGTGAATAAAAACCTGTAGCACTGACATTTTTGCAGAACAGTTAATTGTCAAATATATATTATATGCTTTACCCAATGGAAAGCACAGATGGATGTCAATAAAACTAAAAAAATGCTTGCATGACATAAACCCTTAAACCTTAGAAATTTGCAAGTCCCGCAGTAAAAGGCAATGGTCTGCTCTTTCAAACAATATGGGGATATAAGTGTAAACAAAATTAGAAAAAAATAAAAATTATATATATATATATATATATATATATATATATATATATATATATAAATATATATATATATATATATATTATGAGGAGGTCTGTAGGGCCTAGATTTGGAGTTTGGCGTTAGCCGTGAAAACCAGCGTTAGAGGCTCCTAACGCTTGTTTTAGGCTACCGCCGGTATTTGGAGTCAGTGATTAAAGGGTCTAACGCTCACTTTTCAGCCGCGACTTTTCCATACCGCAGATCCCCTTACGTCAATTGCGTATCCTATCTTTTCAATGGGATCTTCCTAACGCCGGTATTTAGAGTCGTTTCTGAAGTGAGCGTTAGAGCTCTAACGACAAAACTCCAGCCGCAGAAAAATAGCAGGAGTTAAGAGCTTTCTGGGCTAACGCCGGTTCATAAAGCTCTTAACTACTGTACCCTAAAGTACACTAACACCCATAAACTACCTATGTACCCCTAAACCGAGGTCCCCCCACATCGGCGCAACTCAATTACATTTTTTTAACCCCTAATCTGCCGACCGCCACCTACGTTATACTTATGTACCCCTAATCTGCTGCCCCTAACACCGCCGACCCCTGTATTATATTTATTAACCCCTAACCTGCCCCCCTCAACTTCGCCGCCAGCTACTTACAATAATTAACCCCTAATCTGCCGACCGCAAAGCGCCGCCACCTACGTTATCCTTATTGTACCCCTAATCTGCTGCCCCTAACACCGCCGACCCCTATATTATATTTATTAACCCCTAACCTGCCCCCCACAACGTCGCCGACACCTGCCTACACTTATTAACCCCTAATCTGCCGAGCGGACCTGAGTGCTACTATAATAAAGTTATTAACCCCTAATCCGCCTCACTAACCCTATCATAAATAGTATTAACCCCTAATCTGCCCTCCCTAACATCGCCGACACCTAACTTCAATTATTAACCCCTAATCTGACGACCGGAGCTCACCGCTATTCTAATAAATGTATTAACCCCTAAAGCTAAGTCTAACCCTAACACTAACACCCCCCTAAGTTAAATATAATTTTTAATCTAACGAAATTAATTAACTCTTATTAAATAAATTATTCCTATTTAAAGCTAAATACTTACCTGTAAAATAAATCCTAATATAGCTACAATATAAATAATAATTACATTGCAGCTATTTTAGGATTAATATTTATTTTACAGGCAACTTGGTAATTATTTTAACTAGGTACAATAGCTATTAAATAGTTAAGAACTATTTAATAGTTACCTAGTTAAAATAATAACAAAATTACCTGTAAAATAAGTCCTAACCTAAGTTATAATTAAACCTAACACTACCCTATCAATAAATTAATTAAATAAAATACCTACAATTACCTACAATAAAACCTAACACTACACTATCAATAAATAAATTAAATACATTTTCTACAAATAACTACAATTACATAAACTAACTAAAGTACAAAAAATAAAAAAGAACTAAGTTACAAAAAATAAAAAAATATTTACAAACATAAGAAAAATATTACAACAATTTTAAACTAATTACACCTACTCTAAGCCCCCTAATAAAATAACAAAGACCCCCAAAATAAAAAAAATGCCCTACCCTATTATAAATTAATAAATTTAAAAGCTCTTTTACCTTACCAGCCCTGAACAGGGCCCTTTGCGGGGGCATGCCCCAAGAAATTCAGCTCTTTTGCCTGTAAAAAAAAACATACAATACCCCCCCCCAACATTACAACCCACCACCCACATACCCCTAATCTAACCCAAACCCCCCTTAAATAAACCTAACACTAAGCCCCTGAAGATCTTCCTACCTTGTCTTCACCTCACCGGGTATCACCGATCGGTCCTGGCTCCGATATCTTCATCCAACCCAAGCGGGGGCTAGACATCCACTGAAGAAGTCCAGAAGAGGGTCCAAAGTCTTCCTCCTATCCGGCAAGAAGAGGACATCCGGACCGGCAAACATCTTCATCCAAGCGGCATCTTCGATCTTCTTCCATCTGGCTGTTCCGATCAGCCAATAGAATGCGAGCTCAATCTGATTGGCTGATTGGATCAGCCAATCGGATTGAACTTGATTCTGATTGGCTGATTGTATCAGCCAATCAGAATATTCCTACCTTAATTCCGATTGGCTGATAGAATACTATCAGCCAATCGGAATTCGAGGGACGCCATCTTGGATGACGTCCCTTAAAGGAACCGTCATTCGTCGGGAGACGCCGGAAGAAGAGGATGGATCCGCGTCGGCTGCTTCAACATGGACCCGCTCCGCACCAGATGGAAGAAGATCGAAGATGCCGCTTGGATGAAGATGTTTGCCGGTCCGGATGTCCTCTTCTTGCCGGATAGGAGGAAGACTTTGGACCCTCTTCTGGACTTCTTCAGTGGATGTCTAGCCCCCGCTTGGGTTGGATGAAGATATCGGAGCCAGGACCGATCGGTGATACCCGGTGAGGTGAAGACAAGGTAGGAAGATCTTCAGGGGCTTAGTGTTAGGTTTATTTAAGGGGGGTTTGGGTTAGATTAGGGGTATGTGGGTGGTGGGTTGTAATGTTGGGGGGGGGGTATTGTATGTTTTTTTTTACAGGCAAAAGAGCTGAATTTCTTGGGGCATGCCCCGCAAAGGGCCCTGTTCAGGGCTGGTAAGGTAAAAGAGCTTTTAAATTTATTAATTTAGAATAGGGTAGGGCATTTTTTTATTTTGGGGGTCTTTGTTATTTTATTAGGGGGCTTAGAGTAGGTGTAATTAGTTTAAAATTGTTGTAATATTTTTCTTATGTTTGTAAATATTTTTTTATTTTTTGTAACTTAGTTCTTTTTTATTTTTTGTACTTTAGTTATTTTATGCAATTGTAGTTATTTGTAGAAATTGTATTTAATTTATTTATTGATAGTGTAGTGTTAGGTTTTATTGTAGGTAATTGTAGGTATTTTATTTAATTAATTTATTGATAGGGTAGTGTTAGGTTTAATTATAACTTAGGTTAGGACTTATTTTACAGGTAATTTTGTTATTATTTTAACTAGGTAACTATTGAATAGTTCTTAACTATTTAATAGCTATTGTACCTAGTTAAAATAATTACCAAGTTGCCTGTAAAATAAATATTAATCCTAAAATAGCTACAATGTAATTATTATTTATATTGTAGCTATATTAGGATTTTTTTTTACAGGTAAGTATTTAGCTTTAAATAGGAATAATTTATTTAATAAGAGTTAATTAATTTCGTTAGATTAAAATTATATTTAACTTAGGGGTGTGTTAGTGTTAGGGTTAGACTTAGCTTTAGGGGTTAATACATTTATTAGAATAGCTCCGGTCGTCAGATTAGGGGTTAATAATTGAAGTTAGGTGTCGGCGATGTTAGGGAGGGCAGATTAGGGGTTAATACTATTTATGATAGGTTTAGTGAGGCGGATTAGGGGTTAATAACTTTATTATAGTAGCGCTCAGGTCCCTCGGCAGATTAGGGGGTTAATAAGTGTAGGCAGGTGTCGGCGACGTTGAGGGGGGCAGATTAGGGGTTAATAAATATATATAGGGGTCGGCGGTGTTAGGGGCAGCAGATTAGGGGTACATAAGGATAACGTAGGTGGCGGCGCTTTGCGGTCGGCAGATTAGGGGTTAATTATTGTAAGTAGCTGGCGGCGACGTTGTGGGGGGCAGGTTAGGGGTTAATAAATATAATATAGGGGTCGGCGGTGTTAGGGGCAGCAGATTAGGGGTACATAGGGATAATGTAAGTTGTGGCGGTTTACGGAGCGGCAGATTAGGGGTTAATAATAATATGCAGGGGTCAGCGATAGCGGGGGCGGCAGATTAGGGGTTAATAAGTGTAAGGTTAGGGGTGTTTAGACTCGGGGTACATGTTAGAGTGTTAGGTGCAGACGTAGGAAGTGTTTGCCCATAGGAAACAATGGGGCTGCGTTAGGAGCTGAACGCTGCTTTTTTGCAGGTGTTAGGTTTTTTTTCAGCTCAAACAGCCCCATTATTTCCTATGGGAGAATCGTGCACGAGCACGTTTTTGAGGCTGGCCGCGTCCGTAAGCAACTCTGGTATCGAGAGTTGCATTTGCGGTAAAAATGCTCTACGCTCCTTTTTTGGAGCCTAACGCAGCATTTTTTGGGACTCTCGATACCAGAGTTAATTTTATGGTGCGGCCAGAAAAAAGCCCGCGTAGCGTTAACAGCCCATCTACCGCCAAACTCCAAATCTAGGCCTAGGCCTTTAAAAAACCTAGAGACCTCGTGAACCCTTGTTTTGCAGCCCAAAAGCCTCCTTTAAAATAAATCCTCTATGTAATTTTTAATAACTAGAGGATCATTGTAATAGTGATCATCTGGTGTAAATAAACATGCATTTATTTGAGAAGAGGCTTATGGGAGCTCCTATGTGCAGATCAAAGTTTTATAAATATACCCCAAAACCCCAATTTCCTTATTTATATGAGGAGAACACCTTCTCACTATAGAGTTTAGGAAAACACACAAGCACATACACACTATTTTGTACAACCTTGTTTATTGTTATATTCCTTTTACTTTGTTTAATAGCCCAGAAGCTCCTCTTTAATAAAACCCATATATAAGGTTCAACAGCCAGATGATTATTGGGGTAATAGTGACCATCCAGTGTGAGTAAATGTGCATTTATTTAAGTAGAGACTCATGGGAGCCCTTATGTGCTGATCAGTTATCTAAATATACCAAAAAGACCCTTATTTATATTCAATTGATTATAGAGTTTTAAAAAAACAAACATATACACTATTATTGGCAACATAATTTATTAAATAAAAAATAAAAGTAAACTTTTATTTTCACACTTGTTGTAGAATTCTCACATTGTGATATATACATAAAATAATGGTATATTTTGAATCTGTTGGAAAAACAAAACAAAACAAATAAATAACGTGTAGGTTTCTCACTAAAAAAATGACCAACAGTAAGAAGTAAGATTTAAATAGGAGCAGCATCTATAAACTCCAAAATGGCTCAGCACAGGGGTGTGAAATTGCTAAGCAGTTAATAGGTTAACTTCCCTTTAAGTAAAGGAGCTCAAAATTAATAATTTATGAAAACAAAATGTCCTTTGTTTCTCACTTGTTCCTATATTTATTATAAAAATGTTTGTTCTCCCATTTATCTTCTTTTCTCATGTCCTTTAAAATTTATTTTTATAATGACCTTTTTTGTTGGTTAATTTATATGCTTCTGGTTACTTCAGTCTAATTTCCACAAAAATGTACATTTTAATTGCCTTTTAATGTGAATGTAAATATAATTTAAAAGGTAGTAAAGCTGAAACAGCTTCAGGCTGAAAATCAAATTGAATATGTGAGTGGTATTTGAGCCTAATACATAAATAGAGCGAAGAATAACACAACTGGGCTGAAACTAAGGCCACTAGGTGTAATTAATGTATATTTCAGTGATGTGCAGTGAGGTCAGAGGCTGGTGAGGCACTAGATATGATACACCGGAGAAACACATGTACAGAGGGCCGCAAGTACCCCCAACAGGGCAGGTTTAAATGATAGCTGAACCAGTGCACAGGTGACATAATCAGGCGATGGGTGAGAGCAAGTTAGTAACCACTGAGTTACTGATCAGCTGATTACTTCACCTGTGCACTGATTTGGCTATAATGAAAACCTGGCCTGTTGGGGGTACTTGAGGACCATTGTTGAGAAACACTGCACTAAAGCACCAGCTCATCGGAAATGTATTAATTAGCTGGAGAATAAAACACACATACTCTGCTCACTGACACCCACACACACTCTGATCACATACACACTCACACAATTCTGTGGCACAGTGCCAGTTACTAAGCAATTAGAATGATACACAATCTCTTCTCTACTCACTACTGTATTGTAAAAATAGAAATAATTTACCATACAAGTTTTACACAAAGTTATCAATACTGCCAACACAGCTGCTGCAATATGGTGTTCATATGCACGTGCACATCCCACTTAGGTATGCTCTTCAACAAAGGACACCAAAGGATACCAAAAGAATGAAGTACATAATAAAAGTAAAATAGAAAGTTTATTTATTTATTTTTTGTGTGCAATTTCTATCTGAATGATGGAAATGTAATTATGACTTTCATGTTCCTTTCAAAAACTAATTTGATTTGCTGACATGGGGCCAGTAACAGTTGATGCTAATTCTCAAAATATAAATAACTAGAAAAGTCTATTAAAATAGCATGCTCTACCTCAATCATGAAAGTTTAATTTTAAATGTCTCCCTTTGACTATGTGTTTAACCAGTTACTTTACAGTGGCATTATTTCTAAAAACATTTAACTGCAATAATTACATATATTGTTTAAATGACTCATTATCTCCTTTTTATTAATATAAACTTGTATAAAAGCAGCACATATTAAAAACACAATGCAACAGCTTTCAATTGATTTGTGAATTACAAGTTAACAGCAGTCTTTAAATAAATGTAGATACACAGAAAAATAAAGAGATACTGCTTCCTCTGACTGAACAGACATAACATATATGAAGTTTGTACCTAATTAAATCAAATAACCATGAAAAAGGGAGGCTTAGCAATATTCAATGTCAAAAACTTTAATTGAAATAATGTGGACACTGCACACTTCACTTCAAACTCTGGGTTTTAAATTATGGATTTAAATCTTAATTGACCCTTTGACTTCCTGTCAGTATTGGGTTATGTTCACTTACTGTCCCCCCTGTTAATGAGCTGTATCTGAACACAATTTGTGAATCACAAGAAATGTAGAATACTACTTTACTCTTCTGCTTGGGTTATGCTCACTTACTGTCCCCCTGTTAATGAGCTGTATCTGAACACAATTCAACAAAAACACTAAACCACATTCATTAAATTATCATTTTCACTAACAGAATCCATTTCAGTAAAATCTACGGCTGCAGCACTTACTACAATAAGATGTGGCTGAAACACTGCTCTCTCTGCCTCTCTCCCTTTCCTGCTCTGTAAGGATTCAGGAAGTGACAGTGGAACATTCCACTGCACTTAGAGGGTAGAAGAACAGAACTCTCTTTTTCACTTTAGCAAAGCTGTCAGCTTCACAGGACAGCAACAAAATAAATGAAAGTTTGTTTTTTTTTCGTTTTTGTTTTGTTTTATATGATTTAACATCCAGCCCCAACCCTAAATTCCACTTACTATTGCCTCTCACTGGATTGGGTCAGCCCAAATGGGACTGCCTCAAATAAGCAGATAATGGGCCATGCAATGAGCTTAACCACTTTAATCCAGTAGATGGCGCAGCATGTTGTGTAATGGTGGGCAGACCTGCTTGTGCCTCTCCATTGCACAACATGTAGCTGTGAAAAAAAAAATGCTGGCGAAAAAAAAATAGCAATTTTTTTATTTTTTTTAAAGCCAATAAAAAAAAATATTTATTTTTTGCCCATATGAGAGGTGAAGCACTGCCTCGCCTGCCTCTAGTGACTGCACATCACTGGTATATTTTGGTTAGGGTTAAGATTATTGGGCAACGACTTGATTCCAAAATGTATTGCTCACTGGTGGACAATCAAAACTAATATGGAGAACAGCAGTATTTAATTTACCTCTAGAGTAACTTCTGTTAGAATAAGAATTAAGACTTTGAATAACATTTATAGAATGGAGAGCGTTACTGAATATATGAAATATTTTTTATTTTGATTCTCCTCAAAATGCAATTGCTCTATTCTGCAGAAGGTGTTATGTAGGTCTATTAGATACTTGGAATAATTAAAGGGATAGTAAAGTCCAAATTAAACTTTCATGATTCCGATATAGGGCATGTCATTTTAAAGAACTTTCTAATTTACTTTTATTATCACGTTTGCTTTGTTCTCTTGTTATTCTTAGTTGAAAGCTAAATTTAGGTAGGCTCATATGCTAATTTCTAAGCGCTTGAAGGCCTCCGCTCATATGAATGCATTTGACCGTTTTTTACAGCTAGAGGGCGTTAGTTCATGTGTTTCATATAGATAACACTGTGCTCAAGCACTAATTGCCTGAAATGCAAGTCTGTCAAAAGATCTGAGATAAGGAGGCAGTCTGCAGAAGCTGAGATACAAGGTAATTACAGAGGAAAAAAAGTATATTTCTATAACAGTGATGGTTGTGCAAAACTGGGGAATGGTAAATAAAGGGATTAGCTATCTTTTTAAACAATACCATTTTTGGTGTTAACTATCCCTTTAATGCACTTTGTTCTCCTCACATCTGGTGCAAGGTACATTTGTAGTGTGGCTAAAATGCGTGTCAGGAGTTAAGGTTTTTAATGACTTTGTGTTTCAAATTAATATTGATTTTTACCTACAGTATGTGTAAGGCTATTACGTTTTTGAGCAGATATCAAATTAAAAATGAATATTTTATGAATCCAATGTGTAACAACAATGTTACAGGTCCATATTGATTTAGATATTAGTTCTAGACAAAAATATTTGTGAAAGACAAAAAATTAAATTGCAATGTTAAATGTAGGCTGTGATGCCAGACGGACAGGTTTCCGAGAGCGAACCTTGTCCACCTTGCTTTTAATAAATAGAGCCCAAATTTAAGTGAAACTTCAGATTAAATTATTTTTGATAGCTAACAAATTCTTTTTATCAAAGCCAAAAGAAACAGGAATTTTTGTTTTATTATATATATTAGGTTCCATAACAAAATAATGGTTTAAAACTCTGAATTCATAAGTTTTGCTTCAACCTTCTGGTCAAAGCAGGTAAGTTTTATTCTGCTATATCTTACATCTTATATCTGGGGAACTCAGCACATACTGTACATTATGTTTATTAAAAAATGCAATTTTTAACACATATTAGACAGACTTTGATATTTAATGACAATTGATTTTTTAGAGCACTGCCATATTAAATAAGTGAGTAGAGAAACCAATTACTGGCTTGGCAAGAAAATATATTTAGTCTTACGTTTCTTTCAGTATGTAATTTGACATTCTCAGGTGTTTTCAATTTTTAATCTTCAGATGTGTAGTGTAAGAAATACCCAGCTGGACAATAAAAGAGTCCAAATAGGCAGAATAATTTTCATCTAGCTAATTTATCTAGCTAGTTTAAAACGGCCAAATCCCTAATGGGTAACCCCAGTGCATGATCCACAGGAAATGGTTACCTTAAAGCTACTTACAATAAATAAGCAAAATTAACCCTTTTAATGCATGTGATGATATGTGGATGTCATCGATGCAAAGCTTTCACCACGGATAACAACCACATCCAGGGGGGTCTGCTTTCAGAACTAATCCTTGGACACCACACCAACGCTTTCTGGGCACTAAGAGATGGTGAAGTGTCTCTTCATAGCTGAGGGAATCCAGGTAGCTTCACAGGACTTAAGGGAGTAGGGGGGGGTACGTTTTTAAACCCCTCAATCTCAGTTCCCTTAAAGGACACTGAACCCAAATTTTTTTCTTTAATGATTCAGATAGAGCATGCAAATGTAAGCAACTTTCTAATTTACTCCTATTATCAATTTTTCTTCGTTCTCTTGCTTTCTTTATTTGAAAAAGCAGGCATCTAAGCTATTTTTTGGTTCAGAACAATGGAAAGCACTTGTTTATTGGTAAGTGAATTTACCCACCAATCAGCAAGAACAACAGTGTGTTCACCAAAAATGGTCTGGCATCTAAACTTACATTCTAGCATTTCAAATCAAGATACCAAGAGAATTAAGAAAATTTGATAATAGGAGTAAATTAGAAAGTTGCTTAAAATTCCATGCTCTATCTAAATCACAAAATAATTTTTTTGGGTTCAGTGTCCCTTTAAGTCTAAGATACCCAAAGACTCACTGTTTGAAGGGTAATTGCATGGTCTTTGAAACAGTGTGTCTCTTGGGGGTATAAGCACAATTTAAAAAAAAAAAACTTAAATAAATTACACATGTTTAAGAACATTATAAAAGGTCATCAAAAAACGCTAGAGACTCACATGTCTCATTATTTTAAAGCCCAGAAGCCTTACTTTAAACTAAACCTCCTCTATAAGTTTTAATAGTCAGGTGATAGCTGTTGTAATAGTGATCACCTGGCGTGTATAAAAATTAATTTATTTGAGTAGAAGCTCATGGGAGCCCCTACGTGCAAATCAAAGTTATATAAATATACCAAAAGGCCTTAATATATATGAGACTAACCCCATCTTCTTTTCACTATAGTGTTCATAAAAACACACATACATAGGCACACTTTAGTTATAACCTTGTTTATTCAAATTGAAATATATATTTTTTTAACAAGGGGATCTCTTGGCCCTTATGATAGGACATAGATACACCCAAAATCCCTTGTTTTAAAACCCATAATTCCCTCTTTAAAAAAAAAAAATCCCTATATACATTTTAATAGCCAGGTAATCACTGTAGTTGTGATAAATGTCCATTTATTTGCATAGCGGCTCATGGAGCCCTATATGCAGATTAAAATAACCTAACTATACTGAAAGGCGAATAATCGCTTTCTTTCTTTTGACTATTGTTTGCAACTTTATTTCTTAAAATTTTAGCAAAAATATACATTTTTTTCCACACATTTTGTAATAGAGAGATCACATGTCTTGATATATTCATAAAATAATATTATAGTTTTAATTTGTTGGGTCTGCTGAAACAAATCAATAATATAATATGTGTGGGTTTCTCACTAAAAGAAAATGGTCCACAGTAGGTATTAAATGTGAGCAGTATCTAAAAACTCTAATAGCACTGGAGCTCAGCACAGGGGTGGAAATGGCTCAGCAGTTAAGGTGTTAAAGGGACACTGAACCCAATTTTTTTCTATCGTGATTCAGATAGAGCATGCAATTTTAAGCAACTTTCTAATTTACTCCTATTATCAAATTATTTTCATTCTCTTGGTATCTTTATTTGAAATGCAAGAATGTAAGTTTAGATGCCGGTCCATTTTTGGTGAACACACTCTGTTGTTTTTGCTGATTGGTGGGTAAATTCACCTACCAATAAACAAGTGCTTTCCATGGGTCTGAACCAAAAAAATAGCTTAGATGCCTTCTTTTTCAAATAAAGAATGCAAGAGAACAAAGAAAAATTGATAATAGGAGTAAATTAGAAAGTTGTTTAAAATTGCATGCTCTATCTGAATCACAAAAGAAAAAAATTTGGGTTCAGTGTCCCTTTAAGCAAAGTCTACTCTCTTAAATGAAGAATTCAGCTACTTCCTAGAGGTTTCCAGAAGAAATCCAATACATAATGTAATTTTAAAACTGAGACTTCATTTCTTGAACAAATACATAGTATGCATTTCACAGATACAAACAGTACATTTTTCTTTGATAAATGAACACCTGGGGGTCGATCCGATAAAAATCGTTGCCCGCAAAAGTCGGCGACGCCAATATTTGCACGGGTTTGGTATCCTATATACGGCGTAACCTAGAAGTTACGCGCGTATATTTCTGCCGTCGCCCGTAGTTTTTTGGGCCATAGGCAGGTATACCAAACCCGCGCAGTTTGGTATCCAATATACAGCGTAAGGACTTACGTGGCGAAAATGGAGAAATCTTACTCCATTTTCACCTCGCCACAAAAAGCAGCCGTAAGAAGCCTTACGCTGAGTATTGGAGCCCCGTAACTCCCTAAACTGGCTGCTAAAATAAACCTAACACCTAACGCATGCGCAATGTCTATCTCCCTGTCAACCGCGATCTGCTAAAATAAACCTAACACCTAACGCATGCGCAATGTCTATCTCCCTGTCAACCGCGATCCCCCGCCGCAATCCCTAATAAAGTATTTAACCCCTAAACCGTCGCCATCTACATAAACTAACCCCCTAATGTGAGCCCCTAAAACCGCCGCCATCTATATTAAAATTATTAACCCCTAATTTAATCTACCTACCTCGCCGCCAGCTATATTATCTATATTAACCCTAAGTATATTATAGTTAATATAGTTATTACATTATATATATTAACTATATTAACCCTAATTATATTAGGGTTAATATAGTTAATATAGTTACTGTAGTATTTATATTAACTATATTAACTCTATCTAACCCTAACACCCCTAACTAAATTCTTATTAAATAAATCTAATTCATATTATAAACTAAAATATTCCTATTTAAATCTAAATACTTACCTATAAAATAAACCCTAAGATAGCTACAATATAATTAATAATTACATTATAGCTATGTTAGGGTTTATATTTATTTTACAGGTAAATTGTTAATTATTTTAACTAGGTATAATAGCTATTAAATAGTTATTACCTATTTAATAGCTACCTAGTTAAAATAATTACCCAATTACCTGTAAAATAAATCCTAACCTAAGTTACAAATACACCTACACTATCAATAAATTAAATAAACTACAAATATCTATCTAAAAATACAATTAAATAAACTAAACTAAATTACAAAACCAATCAGCCAATCGGATTGAACTTGAATCTGATTGGCTGATTCAATCAGCCAATCAGATTTTTCTACCTTAATTCCGATTGGCTGATAGAATCCTATCAGCCAATCGGAATTCGGCGGACGCCATCTTGGATGACGTCATTTAAAGGAACCTCATTCGTCGGGAAGTCGTCGTACCGGAAGGATGCTCCGCGGCGGAGGAGCGAAGTAAGAAGATTGAAGATGCCGATTTGCTTGAAGACGTCGCCGATGGAAGAAGACTCTCTGCCGGTTGCTTCAAGACATCGCCCGGATGGAAGAAGACTCTCTGCCGCTTGCTGGAACACATCGCCTGGATCGGTTCGGCCCGGCTGGGTGAATACAAGGTAGGGAGATCTTCAGGGGGGTAGTGTTAGGTTTATTAAGGGGGGTTTGGGTTAGATTAGGGGTATGTGGGTGGTGGGTTGTAATGTTGGGGGGTGGTATTGTGTTTTTTTTGCAGGCAAAAGAGCAGTTTTCTTTGGGGCATGCCCCCACAAAAGGCCCTTTTAAGGGCTGGTAAGGTAAAAGAGCTTTGAACTTGTTTTAATTTAGAATAGGGTAGGGAATTTTTTTTATTTTGGGGCTTTATTATTTTATTAGGGGGCTTAGAATAGGTGTAATTAGCTTAAAAATCTTGTAATCTTTTTTTTATTTTTTGTAATTTAGTGTTTTTTTTTTTTGTAATTTAGTTTAGTTTATTTAATTGTATTTTTAGATAGATATTTGTAGTTTATTTAATTTATTGATAGTGTAGGTGTATTTGTAACTTAGGTTAGGATTTATTTTACAGGTAATTGGGTAATTATTTTAACTAGGTAGCTATTAAATAGTTCATAACTATTTAATAGCTATTATACCTAGTTAAAATAATTAACAATTTACCTGTAAAATAAATATAAACCCTAACATAGCTATAATGTAATTATTAATTATATTGTAGCTATCTTAGGGTTTATTTTATAGGTAAGTATTTAGATTTAAATAGGAATATTTTAATTAATAATATTAATATTAGATTTATTTTAATAAGAGTTTAGTTAGGATGTTAGAGTTAGATAGGGTTATTATACTTAATATATATATAATTATAATAACGATATTAACTATATGAACCCTAATATAATTAGGGTTAATATAGTTAATATATATAATATAATAACTATATTAACCCTAATATAATTAGGGTTAATATAGTTAATATAGCTGGCGGCGGTGTAGGGGGATTAGATTAGGGGTTAATACATTTATTATAGGTGGCCGCGGTGTAGGGGGATGTAGATTGTAGGCAAAAGAGCAGTTTACTTTGTGACAAAGCCCCGCCAAAAGCCCTTTTAAGGGCTGGCAAAAGAGCTGTTACTTTGGGGCAATGCCACGCAAAAAGCCCTTTTCAGGGCTATTTGTAGGGTTAGACTTAGGTTTAGTGGTAGGGATAGTTTAGTAGTTTAGGGGTTAAATAATTTAATATAGATGGCGGCGGGGTAGGGGGATTAGATTAGGGGTTAATAATTTTAAAATAGATAGTGGCGGGGTAGGGGCTCACTTTAGGGGGTAGGTAAGGTAGATGGCGGCGGTGTTAGGGGCTTATAGATTTAATATAGCTGGCGGCGGTTTAGGGGTTAATAACTTTATTAGGTATCGGCGGGCTCCGGGAGCGGCGGTTTAGGGGTTAATACATATTTTATTGTTAGGCTAGTGAGGGGGGATAGCGGATAGAGGGTTAGACTTGTCGGGCTATGTTAGGGAGGCGTGTTAGACAGTGCGGGTGATTTAGACTTTAGTCAGGTTTTGTAGGCGCCGGCAGTTTCTAACGTGCCGCAAGTCACTGGCGACGCCAGAAATTTGTACTTGCGCAGATTTCTGGACATCGCTGGTTTGTCAGACTTACGGCACGTTAGCATCTGACGGCGCCATATATGGGATAGCTCGAGTTGCGAGCTGAAACTGCGGGCGACGCGGGTTCCCTCACTTGCGCCGCAAACTACGATCTATATCGGATCGCGCCCCTAGTTTTAGCATTTCCTTGAGAAAGCTGTATAAGGAACAGTGAAACGTACGTCGGTGGATTATGGCTTATCATGGAGAAGGGTGAGGTAATATATAAGCACAGAGGGAGAACGGAACTGCACACACTAAAGACACTGGTTGTTTGTGTTTGTTACCTCACTCTCATTTACCTGTGTTAGAATCCGGATTGACTAAAAACAATTGCTATCAAGGAAAAAACCCTATTAAGAGAATAGGGAAAAGTATGCTCTTTCTACACATAAAGTATATATGTTTCCACTTAAAATTTAACTTTTACTAGTTATAGTTAAAAAAGGCAGCAGAAATAGAAGTTGTATCTAGCGTGCCAGAAAAATAGTTAAAAACACAACTCTGTAACTGTGACTTGTATAAAGTACTTCAATGTTGCTGATTTTAGGTTGTCTATCACATATGAGGAGGAGGGGAAAAATCAACGATATTAGGTAAATATAAGAGCCTCTATTTAGGAACTGTGTCTTGTATTGCCCTATATTAGGGTAAATAAGCCACTTTTTTACACTAGATATTTTATATATCCCTTCCCCATCCTTTCCACAATATGCCCCAAATGTTATATCAAATGTTACAACAACAAATAAAAATATCAATTAGTAAATAGTCTGAAATTAACAGAGTGCAGTTAAAATAAACACGAAGCCTCTGATGCAGTCGCGTTTCACTTATACGCTTCCTCAGAGGGGTGATTGTTGGGGTGATTGTTATAAAAACAATTTCTACTCTGTTTAAAGTTGGTTTTAAGTGAATATATTGTTGCAGTGTATGCTTTTTATAATAAATCATTGAAGAAACTGATCCTGTGGTGACATTGGGTTACTAGCAACACCAGTTAATCTGAGAGCTGGATTTGAACTCTAGAGTATGTGAGTATCACCTTTCTACTATTGAAGGCATTTATGAAGTATAATTCTTTTCTTTTGAGGATAACAATTTCAAGATCATCATTTTAAATCTCTTGCTTTTGAAATCCAAATTGATTTTCTGCTAGTTTAGAAGATTGCTTCCTTTGATATAAGTATTTTAATTTTAAAGGGGTTTGCTCACTTTTTATTTTTAGATATTACCTGTTTTTGGAAGCACACACTTACCTTTCACTACTGTGCTTACTATTTTTATTTTATATATTCTTAAATGTTTTGGGGTTTGTTTTTCTGCCATTTTGTTAGGATACATGGCATCACAGACTCAAATATCAACATATATTAAATGAACTTGACTGCCTGTGCCATAAAGCTTAAAATTGGCCGTGGTTGGATCTTCCTGAAAGGCAATGATCCAAAACATACATCAAAATCAACACAAAAATTGTTTACTGACCCCAAAATCAATGTCCTGCCATGGTCATCCCAGTCCCCTGACTTGAACTCCATAGAAAACCTGTGGGGTAAACTGAAGAGGAGAGTCCACCAGCGTTGACCACAAAATTTGAAGGATCTGGAGAGATTTTGTATGGATGAATGGTCTGAGATCTATTGCCATGTATTCTGCAACCTTATCATGCATTATAGGAGAAGACTCAGAGCTGTTATCTTAGCAAACAGAGGTAGCACAAAGTATTGACTAAAGGGTGCCAATAATTGTGCCACATATATATTTAACAAAGATTTATTTATTTTTTGGATACACTTATGTTGTGTTTGCAATTGTTTGATATATATGAGAGCAGAATATGTTGTGTATTTTTTTAACAAAAGATCAATCTTATATATATATATATATAGGTAAAGCTATATATTGTACTAAAATACCATCAGATATATGTAGAAATTTGCATTTATGAATAAATAGAACATATTCTGCTATGTGAAGAATATTGGAATGTGAAATATTAATATTGTCATGCCTGGTTAGCGCACTTGAGAATATGTGATCAGGGGTGCACACGAGTAGGGTGTTAGTTCCCCCCCCCCCCACACACACTTTTTTGCTCCATTGACTTCTATAGGGAAATGTGTTAACGTGGTCGCGATATTCTATCTTCAGATTTTTGAGCGTATCGGGTAAGTGAGCAAATGAAAACTTTTTACTTTCAACTTGTTAGATAATCACTACCTGGCATGCGCAAAAAGCTTACTTCTAGTGGAGTTAGTGAGTGAGAGGGAGTGTTAAATGCTGATCTATAATTTGGCCCTTAGTTTTAGAGTATTAATTACATTAGTAAATTTATACTAATTTATATCAGGAAGGCTTTTAAAATATGTTTATCGCTTCCCAGTTCAATTTCATGTGAGACCATCTATTTCAGTTTAATGTATCTGCCTAGGGATGTGCTTGAAAGTCTGACATAAACTTAATAGTAGCGAAAAAAACTGTTTTATTGATAACTGAAAGTCACTTTGCATGTGTGTGCGTAAGAAAATGTGTTTAAGTGAGTGTTATATCTAAGCCCTAGAACAATTATTTGATACCTCAATCAAAATAGATAAAGAAAACATCTGAGGAAGAAAACACAGATGCAGAAGAAATAACTGCTACCATACTTCCCCATGTAAAAGAGGAACCATTAAACATGGATGCAGAAAACCAATAAAGAAATTTAAATATGCTGTGCTACCATACTTTACACTTTGCGAGAGAGTCAATATATATTGTATGTGTCCAGCCTAAAGTGATCACAACACTAATCTTTGGTTTTAGAAAGTATAAAGTCTTTCCAAGTCAGAGGGCTCTAGTCCAAGTCAAGTCACGAGTAATTGTTGTCTTAGCCAAGTCATAAGTCTTCTTTGATTATTTTGAGTCGAATTGCAAGGCATCAAACTTGGGACTCAAGTCGAAGTCTAGTCCAAGTCTTGCGACTCGAGTTTACAACCCTGTCTGTTTGGCTGCGAAACCTATAAAAATATGATTATTATTTTACATGGTGTTCTATTCACAAAATCAGGCATTTTAAATTTTGGTTTATGTTTAATGCCAGAATATATTTTAAAATATTTTAGCCTTTACTTTCTGAAACTAAAAACTGATGACAGAATTTACAAAATATCCCTTTGCAGTACAATAATAACCAGTAGAAGTTTAATTTTATTAAGTAATTTTCACAGCACTCGGAGAGATAATTGGTAAGCGTACATAAAAGTACGTCATACCAGCTGGATTATTTTTAATAAGGTGCAATTGAGATGATTATGTTTCATTTAATTTTACTGGGTAATGACGGCTGATTTTATGTTTATCTTTTGAATGCTGGATTCATTCTTTATTAATTATCTTAATATTTGTATTCTGTATAGAAATATAATAAGCATGGTTGGTTATTTGAAGTTTTTGTAATAATACCAAAAGAATATAACAAAATTAAAAAGTTGTAGTTTTAAAATGCTACTTTTCTCATTTTACAAAAACGTTTTTGTTCAAGATATACTTTTGTATTACTCTATAACTCAAAAAAAGTTCCAGAATAATTTAAAGTGGAAAGTTACATATTTTTAGAAACTCAGTGGTGAATCAGTAACTCTGATATACAATAATATAATTTAATGACATAATAGTAAAACATATAATGTTAAAGGGACAGTCTACAATAGAAGTGTTATTGTTTAAAAAGATAGATAATCCCTTTATTACCCATTGCCTAGTTTTATGACCCAACATGGCTATAATAATACACTTTTTACCTCTGTGATTACCTTGCATCTAAGGCTCTTCTGACAGCCCCCTGACCACATGACTTTTTATTTATTATCTATTGACTTTCATTTTAGCCAATTAGTGCAGTGTCAGTCACAACTCCACAGGTGTGAGCACAATGTTATTTAAATGGCCCTCATGAACTAACAGTCTCCAGTTGTGAAAAGCTAATAAAATAGCAGTTGATAAGAGGCTGACTGTAGTGGCATAGAAACAGGCAGAAATTTAGAGATTTAAATGTTATAAAGTATATTAACATAACAAGCTGGGGAATAGGTAGTACAGGCGATGGCCTCTATTTATCAAGGTCTGTCGGACCTGATCCGACAGTGCGGATCAGGTCCGACAGACCTCACTGAATACGGGGCGAGCAATACGCTCGCCGTATTCAGCATTGCACCATCAGCTCACAAGAGCTGCTGGTGCAATGCCGCCCCCTGCAGACTCGAGGCCAATAGGCCGCCAGCAGGGGGGTGTCAATCAACCCGATTGTACTCAATCGGGTTGATTTCCGGTAATGTCTGTCCGCCTGCTCTGAGCAGGTGGACAGGTTATGGAGCAGCGGTCTTTGTGACCGCTGCTTTATAACTGCTGTTTCTGGCGAGCCTGCAGGCTCGCCAGAAACACAGAGCATCAAGCTTCATTCGGAGCTTGATAATTAAATATGCACCTTTATCTATTTTTTTTAAACAATAACAATTTTAGTGCTGACTGTCCCTTTAATTATATTGAGTAATTTTTAAATATAATAGCTACATTTATTGATATACAGAAAAACATGCCAGCTGCACAAGTATTTGTGTGTGTAAACTGACCATGATTTAGCAAATTATAAATTATCATCATTTAATACATTAATCAGACACTACAATTAAGAGGGTGGGGCTTGGTTGATCAAAGTTGGGCATAGACAGACGAATTAAAACTTCTGGAAATCTGGTTTCTGCAGTCCAAGTGTGCTTAAAGACCTGATATGGACTGGCTGATTTATCGCTACAGCAGGTCTTGCGGTTTTAAAGACATAACAACATACTCAGTCACCACCACTAACGTTTTCTCACCTACAGTTAGGCTTTTGTGCCACACATAGAGGGATAGATACATTTGAAAAATAATCTTGTAAAAACATCAAGGAAAATATATATCTGAACATTTTGTGCTTTGGAGTTGATCTGCTATACCAAAATCACATTTCTCACCAGACTCCTTTTATCAGTTACAGACCTATATAAAATATGATTTCAAAACTTAAGTAAATCAAGTGTTGCAATAAATATAAGGTTTTATTTTATTACATTTTATATACCGTATATTTTCTTGCTTTAGAAAACATTTGAAAGGGTTTATTTTGGATGTCAATAGAATTGTCATTTTAATATTTTGTCGCAATGTGGGGGTGTCATTTTAAAATTTCTAAATTGTTAAAGGAACTTTATAGCCCCAAAACCCAGAAATGCATTTTCCTAGTCAAAAGCAAAAAACAGAATTTATGCTTACCTGATAAATTACTTTCTCCAACGGTGTGTCCGGTCCACGGCGTCATCCTTACTTGTGGGAATATCTCTTCCCCAACAGGAAATGGCAAAGAGTCCCAGCAAAGCTGGCCATATAGTCCCTCCTAGGCTCCGCCCACCCCAGTCATTCGACCGACGGACAGGAGGAAAAATATAGGAGAAACCATATGGTACCGTGGTGACTGTAGTTAGAGAAAATAATTCATCAGACCTGATTAAAAAACCAGGGCGGGCCGTGGACCGGACACACCGTTGGAGAAAGTAATTTATCAGGTAAGCATAAATTCTGTTTTCTCCAACATTGGTGTGTCCGGTCCATGGCGTCATCCTTACTTGTGGGAACCAATACCAAAGCTTTAGGAAACGGAAAGCACCACGGCTTGCAAAACCTTTCTCCCAAAAATAGCCTCCGAAGAAGCAAAAGTATCAAATTTGTAAAATTTGGCAAAAGTGTGCAGTGAAGACCAAGTCGCTGCCTTACATATCTGGTCAACAGAAGCCTCGTTCTTGAAGGCCCATCTGGAAGCCACAGCCCTAGTGGAGTGAGCTGTGATTCTTTCAGGAGGCTGCCGTCCGGCAGTCTCATAAGCCAATCGGATGATGCTTTTAAGCCAAAAGGAAAGAGAGGTAGAAGTTGCTTTTTGACCTCTCCTTTTACCAGAATAGACAACAAACAAAGAAGATGTTTGTCTGAAATCTTTTGTAGCCTCTAAATAGAATTTTAGAGCACGGACTACGTCCAAATTGTGTAACAAACGTTCCTTCTTTGAAACTGGATTTGGACATAAAGAAGGTACAACTATCTCCTGGTTAATATTTTTGTTAGAAACAACCTTTGGAAGAAAACCAGGCTTAGTACGCAAAACCACCTTATCTGCATGGAACACCAGATAGGGCGGAGAACACTGCAGAACAGATAACTCTGAAACTCTTCTAGCAGAAGAAATAGCAACCAAAAACAAAACTTTCCAAGATAGTAACTTAATATCTATGGAATGTAAAGGGTCAAACGGAACCCCTTGAAGAACTGAAAGAACTAGATTTAGACTCCAGGGAGGAGTCAAAGGTCTGTAAACAGGCTTGATCCTAACCAGAGCCTGAACAAATGCTTGAACATCTGGCACAGCTGCCAGTCTTTTGTGTAATAAGACAGATAAAGCAGAGATCTGTCCCTTTAGAGAACTTGCAGATAATCCTTTCTCCAAACCTTCTTGTAGAAAGGAGAGAATCTTAGGAATTTTTATCTTATTCCATGGGAATCCTTTGGATTCACACCAACAGATATATCTTTTCCATATTTTATAGTAAATCTTTCTAGTTACCGGTTTTCTGGCCTGAACCAGAGTATCTATCACAGAATCTGAAAACCCACGCTTTGATAGAATCAAGCGTTCAATCTCCAAGCCGTCAGCTGGAGGGAGACCAGATTTGGATGTTCGAATGGACCCTGAACAAGAAGGTCCTGTCTCAAAGGTAGCTTCCATGGTGGAACCGATGACATATTCACCAGGTCTGCATACCAAGTCCTGCGTGGCCACGCAGGAGCTATCAAAATCACTGAGGCCCTTTCCTGTTTGATCCTGGCTACCAGCCTGGGAATGAGAGGAAACGGTGGAAATACATAAGCTAGGTTGAAGGTCCAAGGTGCTACTAGTGCATCTACTAGAGTCACCTTGGGATCCCTGGATCTGGACCCGTAGCAAGGAACCTTGAAGTTCTGACGAGACGCCATCAGATCCATGTCTGGAATGCCCCATAATTGAGTTAGTTGGGCAAAGATCTCCGGATGGAGTTCCCACTCCCCCGGATGGAATGTCTGACGACTCAGATAATCCGCTTCCCAGTTTTCCACACCTGGGATGTGGATCGCAGATAGGTGGCAGGAGTGATCTATTTTGGTCACTTCTTTCATCGCCAGGGAACTCCTTGTTCCCCCCTGATGATTGATATACGCAACGGTCGTCATGTTGTCTGATTGGAATCTTATGAATCTGGCCTTTGCTAGCTGAGGCCAAGCCCTGAGAGCATTGAAGATCGCTCTTAGTTCCAGAATGTTTATCGGGAGAAGAGACTCTTCCCGAGACCATAGTCCCTGAGCTTTCAGGGATTCCCAGACCGTGCCCCAGCCCACTAGACTGGTGTCGGTCGTGACAATTACCCACTCTGGTCTGCGGAAGCTCATTCCCTGGGATAGATGGTCCAGGGTCAGCCACCAACGGAGTGAATCTCTGGTCTTCTGATCTACTTGAATCATTGGAGACAAGTCTGTATAGTCCCCATTCCACTGTTTGAGCATGCACAGTTGTAATGGTCTTAGATGAATTTGTGCAAAAGGAACTATGTCCATTGCTGCAACCATCAACCCTACTACTTCCATGCACTGCGCTATGGAAGGACGTGGAACAGAATGAAGAACTTAACAAGTGCTTAGAAGTTTTGACTTTCTGACCTCTGTCAGAAAAATCCTCATTTCTAAGGAATCTATTATTGTTCCCAAGAAGGGAACTCTTGTTGACGGAGACAGAGAACTTTTTTCTATGTTCACCTTCCATCCGTGTGATCTGAGAAAGGCCAGAACGATGTCTGTATGAGCCTTTGCTTTTGACAGGGACGACGCTTGTATTAGAATGTCGTCCAAGTAAGGTACTACTGCAATGCCCCTTGGTCTTAGAACCGCTAGAAGGTACCCTAGTACCTTTGTGAAAATCCTTGGAGCAGTGGCTAACCCGAATGGGAGGGCCACAAACTGGTAATGTTTGTCCAGAAAGGCGAACCTTAGGAACTGATGATGTTCTTTGTGGATAGGAATATGTAGGTACGCATCCTTTAGATCCACGGTAGTCATAAATTGACCTTCCTGGATAGTGGGTAGAATCGTTCGAATGGTTTCCATCTTGAACTATGGTACCCTGAGAAATTTGTTTAGGATCTTCAAATCCAAAATTGGTCTGAAAGTTCCCTCTTTTTTGGGAACTACGAACAGATTTGAATAAAATCCCATTCCTTGTTCCTTTATTGGAACTGGGTGTATCACTCCCATCTTTAACAGGTCTTCTACACAATGTAAGAACGCCTGTCTCTTTATTTGGTTTAAGGATAAGTGAGACATGTGGAACCTTCCCCTTGGGGGTAGTTCCCTGAATTCCAGAAGATAACCCTGAGAAACTATTTCTAGTGCCCAGGGATCCAGAACATCTCTTGCCCAAGCCTGAGCAAAGAGAGAGAGTCTGCCCCCTACTAGATCCGGTCCCGGATCGGGGGCTACTCCTTCATGCTGTTTTGTTAGCAGCAGCAGGCTTCTTGGCCTGCTTACCCTTGTTCCAGCCTTGCATCGGTTTCCAGGCTGGTTTGGGTTGTGAGGCATTACCCTCTTGCTTAGAGGATGCAGAATTAGAGGCCGGTCCGTTCCTGAAATTGCGAAAAGAACGAAAATTAGACTTATTCTTGGCCTTGAAAGGCCTATCTTGTGGAAGGGCGTGGCCCTTTCCCCCAGTGATGTCTGAGATAATCTCTTTCAATTCTGGTCCAAATAGAGTTTTACCTTTGAAAGGGATGTTAAGCAATTTTGTCTTGGATGACACATCCGCTGACCAAGACTTTAGCCAAAGCGCTCTGCGCGCCACGATTGCAAACCCTGAATTTTTCGCCGCTAATCTAGCTAATTGCAAAGCGGCATCTAAAATAAAAGAGTTAGCCAACTTAAGTGCGTGAACTCTGTCCATAACCTCCTCATATGGAGTCTCTCTACTGAGCGACTTTTCTAGTTCCTCGAACCAGAACCACGCTGCTGTAGTGACAGGAACAATGCACGAAATGGGTTGTAGAAGGTAACCTTGCTGTACAAAAATCTTTTTAAGCAAACCCTCCAATTTTTTATCCATAGGATCTTTGAAAGCACAACTATCCTCGATAGGAATAGTAGTGCGCTTGTTTAGAGTAGAAACTGCCCCCTCGACCTTAGGGACTGTCTGCCATAAGTCCTTTCTGGGGTCAACCATAGGAAATAATTTCTTAAATATAGGGGGGGGAACAAAAGGTATGCCAGGCTTTTCCCACTCCTTATTCACTATGTCCGCCACCCGCTTGGGTATAGGAAAAGCGTCGGGGTGCACCGGAACCTCTAGGAACTTTTCCATCTTGCATAATTTCTCTGGAATGACCAAGTTGTCACAATCATCCAGAGTAGATAACACCTCCTTAAGCAGTGCGCGGAGATGTTCTAATTTAAATTTAAATGTCACAACATCAGGTTCAGCTTGTTGAGAAATTTTTCCTGAATCTGAAATTTCCCCATCTGACAAAACCTCCCTCATGGCCACTTCAGATTGGTGTGAGGGTATGACAGAACAATTATCATCAGCGCCCTCCTGCTCTTCAGTGTTTAAAACAGAGCAATCGCGCTTTCTCTGATATGTAGGCATTTTGGATAAAATATTTGCTATGGAGTTATCCATTACAGCCGTCAATTGTTGCATGGTAATAAGCATTGGCGCGCTAGATGTACTAGGGGCCTCCTGAGTGGGCAAAACTGGTGTAGACACAGTAGGAGATGATGTAGTATCATGTTTACTCCCCTCATCTGAGGAATCATCTTGGGCAATTTCATTATCTGTGACAGCACTGTCCTTACTTTGTTTGGACGCTATGGCACAATTATCACACAAATTTAAATGGGGAGACACATTGGCTTTCATACATATAGAACATAGCTTATCCGAAGGCACAGACATGTTAAACAGGCTTAAACTTGTCAATAAAGCACAAAAAACGTTTTAAAACAAAACCGTTACTGTCTCTTTAAATTTTAAACAGAAAACACTTTATTACTGAATATGTGAAAAAGTATGAAGGAATTGTTAAAAAATTACCAAAATTTCACCACAGTGTCTTAAAGCATTAAGAGTATTGCACACCAATTTTCAGAGCTTTAACCCTTAAAATAACGGAACCGGAGACGTTTACAAATTTAACCCCTATACAGTCCCAGCTATAGCCTTTGCTGTGACCTAACCAAGCCCAGAGGGGAATACGATACCAAGTGACGCCTTCTAGAAACTTTTCCAGCTACTTTCAGATCCTCACACATGCATCTGCATGTCTTGCTCTCAAAAACAACTGCGCAGTAATGGCGCGAAAATGAGGCTCAGCCTACAACTGGGAAGGCCCTCCCTGACTGGAAAAGGTGTCTAACATAGTGCCTGCCATTAAAAAACGTTCCCCAAGTTTATAAATGTGAATTATCAGCATAAACATGTATAAAATGCCCAAATAAAGCAATCGATTTAGCCCATAAAAGTGTCTACCAGTTTTATAGCCCATATTAAGCCCTTTATTCTGTTTGCTTGACTAAGAAAATGGCTTACCGGTCCCCATGAGGGGAAATGACAGCCTTCCAGCATTACATGGTCTTGTTAGAAATATGGCTAGTCATACCTTAAGCAGAAAAGTCTGCTAACTGTTTCCCCCAACTGAAGTTACTTCATCTCAACAGTCCTATGTGGAAACAGCAATCGATTTTAGTTACTGTCTGCTAAAATCATCTTCCTCTCACAAACAGAAATCTTCATCCTTTTCTGTTTCAGAGTAAATAGTACATACCAGCACTATTTTAAAATAACAAACACTTGATAGAAGAATAAAAAACTACATTTAAACACCAAAAAACTCTTAACCATCTCCGTGGAGATGTTGCCTGTGCAACGGCAAAGAGAATGACTGGGGTGGGCGGAGCCTAGGAGGGACTATATGGCCAGCTTTGCTGGGACTCTTTGCCATTTCCTGTTGGGGAAGAGATATTCCCACAAGTAAGGATGACGCCGTGGACCGGACACACCAATGTTGGAGAAACATAGGCCTTTCCCAAAGAAACAGAACTTTTTACCAAACATCTGCCAAAGGTTATAGAAGTATAGCTGTTCTTTTTTCCTGTACACCAGATTCCATAGAAAAACATTTTGATGCAATCTGTGTGGAAGTTTTAGATGGATAAAATAATACACTAAGGAGACGATTTATTAATGTGTGGACGGACATGATCCACGTTAGGGATCATGTCTGCCACACATTGATAAATGCCGACAGCATACGCTGTCGGCATTTATCATTGCACAAGCATTTCTAGTGAAATGCTTGTGTAATTCCGCCCCCTGCAGAATCGCGCTAGCAGGGGTCTCAATCAACCCGATCATATCTGATCGGGCTGATTGCCGTTCGCCGACTTAGAGGTGGTGGATGAAATTGAAGACATTTTTATATATTTATAGTATATTTCTACTATAAAGAATTGCATTGCAAACTGCACATACATTAAATGTGTTTAGAATATTCTAGTAATTGAAGTAAAGTATGTATGCATGTAATCAATCTTTTTATGAGAAATAGTTTACCAAGATTTAGCACAAGTCATTTACTTGAGTAGTTTTACAAAACCACAAACATAATCTTCCCCCAAGTTTGGTTTCTACATTTTCTTTTTTCTGCTATAACATGATTTTCTCTGCCAACACATACTGCTGCTCCGAAACCAACATACAAATGATTAATGAACATTGTGATAAGCATAAAGTATTTGTAATTTTATTCGCTATCAGGAAGATTATGAGTTATGCGCGCTATAGGGAATTTAACGAATGCAACAAAAGTTGCTTTATTTCACCCCCTATAGTGCAGCCATTACAAGTTTTTGAAACAGCCAGCTTGTGCGTGCGATATGGTTGCGTTGAGCTCCATACCGCACACAATCCAAGCGCTGTTTTGACGTGCTCGTGCACGCTTTCCCCATAGACATCAATGGGTAGAGCGGGTTAGTAAAAAAACCTAACATCTGCGATCGCGGAAAGAAAAGCTCCGTAACGCAGCCGCATTGATGTCTATGGGGGAAAAAAAGTTACGTTTAAACAGCCTAACATAAACCCCACTTCTAAACACCCCTAATCTGCCGTCCCCAACATTGCTGCCATCTACATAATGTTATTAACCCCTAATCTGCCGCCCCCGATTATCGCCGCCACTAAACTAAAGTTATTAAACCCTATTCCCCTGCACCCCAACATCGCCCACACTATAATAAATCTATTAACCCCTATTCCGCCGCTCCCCGACATCGCTGCAACAAAATAAAGCCCCTTTTAACCACTAAACCTCTGGCCTCCCACATTACTACCACTAAATAAACATATTAAACCCTAAACCACCAGCTCCCTCATCGCAACAACCTAAATTAAACTATTAAACCCTAAACCTAACCCTAACGTAACCCTAACCCTATTCCTAACACCCCCTAACTTTAACAAAATTAAAATAGAGCTAAATTAAACTTTCAATTATTAACTAAATAATACTTATTTAAAACTAAATAATACTTACCTGTGAAATAAAATCTAAGCTAGCTACAATATTACTAATAGTTATATTGTAGCTAGCTTAGGTTTTATTTTTATTTCACAGGTAAGTTTGTATTTATTTTAACTAGGTAGACTAGTTAGTAAATAATTATTAACTATTTAATAACTACCTAGTTTAATAAATACAAACTTACCTGTGAAATAAAACCGAACCTGCCTTACACTAAAAAACACTAAAATTACAAAAAATAAAAAAACCTACCATTACAAAAAATAACAAACAAAATTATACAAAATAATAAAAATTATTCGTATTCTAATACCCTTTTAAAAAAATAAAAAAAAAACACCCCAAAATAAAAAACCCTAATCTATAATAAACTACCAAGGGCCCTTTAAACAGCGTTTTTGTGGGCCCTTAAAAGGGCCTTTTGTAGGGCATTGCCCTAAAGTTAACAGCTCTTTTGCTAAAAAAGAAAATCAAACACCCCCAAACAGTATACAAACCCCCACCTCCCAAACCCTCAAAATAAAAATAAAGTAAAACCTAATCTACCTATTGCCTTGAAAAGGGTATTTGTATGGGCATTGCCCTTAAAAGGGCATTCAGCTCTTTTTCCTGCCCTTAAAAGGGCATTCAGCTCTTTTATGAAATGCCCAAACCCTAAACTAAAAAAAAAACACACCCCAAAACGAAAAATAAACATTACACAAAATAACAAACAAATTATCAAAAATAATAAAAAATATTCCTATTCTAATACCCATTTAAAAAAAAAACACCACAAAATAAAAAAACCTAATCTAAAATATCAGCCAATAGAATGAGAGCTGCTTAAATCCTATTGGCTGATTTGAATAGCCAATAGTATTTTAGCAGCCCTAATTCCTATTACAATATAAACAGGGTTGATTCTCTAAGAGAGAAACAAAACAGAGCGCATCCACGGTCTAAGTGTAGTTTAAAAGTCACAATTTATTTGAATATATAAAACAATGATTGCACACTCACAAAAGAGCCCTCAAACAAATGAGGTATGTCTGTACATTTAGCAAATAGACTCCATACCCCTCCAGCAATATTACGATCTCCTTTCAGTGTCCCACTGTGCTGATAGTGCCTATATTTATTTCTGGCTTTAACAGGGGAAATACGTGTTGCCAAGCTGGGGGTTAAGTGCATAAATGCTATATGTGAGGAGATCGTGTAAATACAGCTGTTTGTATCTGTGCAATAAAAGCTGGCTTATGCTCAGAGTTCAGTGTGTATAACACTCACTTCTCCTAAGGATTATGGGCGTGGCCTTACGCGTTTTGCGGGCTCCTCCCGCTTCGTCAGAGGCTATGCCCATCCATCCATAATCCGCCCTCTTATTCAGTTCATCTATACACGCCCCATTATTTCTATTGGTTAGTGCGGGGGTGTGTGAACAGGAAGAGTATTAACTCCATATTTGCATGTCAGTGTAGTCCGCTCTGAACTTAGCATATTGTATAATGGTTGCGATGCGGAACATATATCGTATGCTAAATTGAAAGCTTATATTTTATAACGCAGTATGTTCTTCCTTATTGTGTCTATAACATATATACAGTATTAGATTTTAAGATCTTGGCAAACATTTTCACGTTATATATAAGATGTTCTTAAAAAATGATATATCTGTTACAAAGTACAATACATAACAAATAATTGATAGATACTGCATAGAGCAATTAATATTGTAAAATAAAATATCACCTAATTGATGGCTGATTCAATTTTTTGGCTGATTCAATTTTTTGGCCAATAGGAATGCAATGGTACCCCCAGTATAAAAGGGGTACCTTGCATTTCAATCCTCAGTGTGCGGTGGACGATTGCATGAAGAGGACCTCCACATCGGATCGATGGACCTCCACCTGGACCTCCGTCTTGGACTTTTGCCTGGGCCTCCGCGCATCGACCGCTCTGCCTCCTCAGAGATGAAGAAGATGCCGGTTTCGCGATGGATGAAGATAGAGCCATCTGGATGATGATGCCGCCTGGATGAAGATGGAGCTGCCAGGATGAAGATCGTTCAAGCGGGACTTCAACAACTGTGAGTACCTAAAGAGGGGTTAGTGTTAGTTTTTTTAAGGTTTTTTTGGGTGGGTTTTTTTTTTTAGTTTAGGGTTTGGGCTTTTCGTAAAACAGCTAAATGCTCTTTACAGGGCAATGCCCATACAAATGCCCTTTTCCGGGCAATGGGTAGCTTAGGTTTTTGTTATAGTTAGTTTTTTATTTTGGGGGGTTGGTTGGGTGGTGAGTTTTACTGTTGGGGGGTCTTTGTATTTTTTTTACATGTAAAAGAGCTGTTTAACTTAGGGCAATGCCCTACAAAAGGCCATTTTAAGGGCTATTGGTAATTTATTGTAGGCTAGGTTTTTTTTTATTTTGAGTGGGCTTTTTTATTTTTATAGAGCTATTAGATTAGGTGTAATTTTTTTTATTTTTGATAATTTCGTTTGTTATTTTTCGTAATTTAGTGTTTGTTATTTTTTGTAATTTAGTATTTTTTATTTTTTGTAATTAGATAGTTTGTCATTTTTATAGTAGTGTTAGGATTTTTTTAATGTGTAATATAGTTTATTTAATTGGTAGTTAGTTTAATTTTAGTTTAATAGTTATATTAGTTTAATTGTTAGTTTAAACTTAGTTTTTTTAATTTGAGAGGTAAGTTTTAATTTAAGATAGGGAAATTGTAATTTTAATATAAAGTTAGGGGGGCGTTAGGTTTAGGGGTTACTAGTTTAAATTAGTTTATTGAGATGTGGGGGGCTTTTGGTTTAGGGGTTAATAGTTTAATTTAGTATATTTCGTTGTGGGGGGCTTGCAGTTAAGGGGTTAATAGGTTTATTATAGTGGCGGCAGTGTAGGGCTTAATAACTTTAGTATAGTGGGGGCGATGTGGGCGGATGGCAGATTAGGGGTTAATAATATTTAAATAATGTTTGCGATGCGGGAGGGTGGCAGTTTAGGCGTTAATAACTTTATTATAGTGGTGACGATGTTGGGGAGCGGCGGAATAGGGGTTAATACATTTTATTAGTGGCAGCGATGTCGGGAGCGGCAGATTAGGGGTCAATAACTTTAATATAGTATTTGCGATGCGGGAGGGCCTCAGTTTAGGGGTTAATAGGTAATTTGTGGGTGTTTAGTGTACTTTGTAACACTTTAGTTATGAGTTTTATGTAACAGTTTTGTTGCATAAAACTCATAACTACTGCTCTCCGATGGCGGTACGGATCTTGTCGTTATAGGGTGTAACGCATGCTTTTTAGCCTGAATACAAAACTTGTAATAGCTGCGCTATGGAAGTCCCATGAAAAAACGTTATTTTTACGTGTGCGGGACTGACGTTGTGTTACAGGCTAAAAGGCTTGCAGTACAGCTATACCGACAAGACTTGTAATGGCTGCGGTGCTGTTTTAATGCTGAAACTACCTGCGTTAAAAGACGAACGCACAACTTGTAATCTAGGTGTATAATTGTTATCATGACTCTATAGTTTAATAACAGTTGGACATGACAGCTGAATGTAAATACCATCACAATTAATCTGTTTCAGTGTATGGCCTTGTCACACACCCTGGCTGCTGTTAAAACAGGCAATAATAGGTGCTTAAAAGTTACCCTATACATTATAAATAAGTATTTCACAATTACTTTCAAACATTTTCTCAAGCTATAATGCAATGAATAAACTTTCCAGACCCAACTGCTGAACATCCTTCTGCCAGCCAATCAGAAGAGGTATGATGTTATCACAAACTGCAAATGCATACAGTTCAGACCTCTATTAAAGGGCCATAAACGTGCATTAGTAGTTGCAGTAGTTTGATATATTTGATTGTAGCCATTTTTAATGTCAATTTTGTTGAAAAAAAATGCATCCTTGAAACATTATTACATGTATCCTTTTTCGTCACTGAGCATATGATGATAGACCACGTGCATGCCTATCTGCCACGTGCATGCTCCTAGTTTACTTTTATTTCTTTTCAAATAATGTCACCTTCTGTGTGTTCCTACAGTGGTACACAAAATGTTCACCGGATTTATCTATGTGATAAAGGCAAGTGGGGTGGAAGAGGAGTGGAATGGGATGCGTTAAAGGGCCAATAAAGTAAGAATTACATTTTCATAATTCAAATAAAGCATATATTTAAAAAAATTACTTTCCAATAAACAGTTCTTCTATTTTCAAAACTTGTACATCTTTTATGCACACTTGTTGAGGCTCCAGTTCCTACTGAGCTTATGCAAAAGTGCACAGTATTGGCTTATGGTTGTCACATGATACAGGGGGAGGGAAATTGGATTAGCTTTAGAATTTGCCAGACAATATTCTACTGCTCATTTCAAGTTCAAAGTGTCATTGCATTTTCTTTTTATTGTGTATTTTTCAGTTATTTAATTATACTGTATTTAGTGTTCATTTAATGTAGTGAAAGTTCATTGCACTATAGCCAAAAAAGGGACATTTTGTAAACCACTCCAAAAAAATACTGTAAAGATGTTCAAATTGATTTATTTTAACAAATTAAAACAAAACATTAAAACATCTCTCACATGTTTCACTCTATATTGTCACTGAAAGGGACAGTCTACTTGAAAATGTTTATTGTTTAAAGAGAAAGATAATCAACACAGTTATATTAATACACTTTTTACCTTGTGATTGCCTTGTATCTAAGCCTCTGCAGACTGCCCCCTTATCTCAGTGCTATTTACAAACTTGTCTTTTAGCTAATCAGTACTGACTCATGAATAACTCCACTGGACTGAGCAAAATGTGATCTCTATGGCACAAATGAACTAGCACTAACTAACTGTAAAAATGACCTGAGATAAGAGGCAGCCTTCAACGACTTAGAAATAAATTTATGAGCATTCCTAGGTGTAGCTTTCAACAATGAATAACAAAAGAACAAAGCAAATTTAATGATACAAGTAAATTGGAAAGTTGTTTAAAATTGCATGTTCTATCTGAATCATGAAAGTTTAATTTTGACTAGACTGTCTCTTTAATTATAGAATATAGCAATTTTTTACATTCCACATATAAATTCAGCTTTTAATGAGTGAATCCTAAGATTAACCCATGTTAAACTTTATTTGTAATCTAATCACAATTCATCTTCTTTCATTAGCCATTAAAGGGACATGAAACCCAAATTTTTTCTTTCATGATTTAGAAAGAGCATACAATTATAAACAACTTTCTAATTTACTTCTGTGATCTATTTTGCTTCATTCTCTTGATATTCTTTGCCGAAAAGCATATCTAGATATGCTTAGTAGCTGCTGATTGGTAGCTGCTCATAGATGCCTCCTGTGATTGGTTCACTGTGTGCATTGCTATTTCTTCATTAAAGTATAGCTAAAGAATAAAGCAAATTAGGTAATAGAAGTAAATTGGAATGTTGTTTAAAATTATATTCTCTAGTCTACCTTAATTATGAAAGAAAATGTTTGGGTATAGTGTCCCTTTAACCCTTGATTCTGACAATTTATGACACTAGTCAACTGGGAAATGTTTTAGTGTTAGCATTATTTTCTACACGTGCATGTGAAGCATAGCTAGATATTCTCATTGAACCAATATTTTAAATACTGCAGCTGCTCAGAGGCCAGTGGGGCTTGTATCATGTCAGCAATTAGCAAATTGATTCATTACCAGATGGTACAAGCACTTTAGTTTCTCTGTGCAAGTCCTGTGTTTAAAATGCTGGTGCACAGTGCATGCATAAATACACTTTTGAAACAGCTATAGCTTTAATTAGAAGCATTTTTGCTAATACATGTAGATAAAAAAAAATGTTTCTATTCAAAACTGAAATGCATTCATGTGGATTCCAATTTTGGCTGTAATGTCCCTTTAAAGGCTAGATTACAAGTGGTGTGCTAACTTTTTGGTGCCAGTGATATTGTTTTTTTCAGCTTTTGGCGTGCAATGAAAATAGTGTGCGTATTACAAGTTAAAAGTAAACACGTTTGCTCATTATAGCAGGTTATCGCAACTTGAAAGCTTACGTAAAGGGTTAGGGCTAAAATATATTTTTGCATAAAACACAAAATAAATACATTTAAAAGTACAGTTTCACTCATATAAACACTATCTGATAAAAATTATTTAAAACAATTATTAAAGTTATAAGGGCTCAAAGATATATGGTATAAGGTGTTTGACTAAAAAAGGGCTGCAAAGGGGTTTAACATATACAGTACATGCATAGACATGTCTAAGTATGTGTAGACATGTATATATACATAAAGATGTACAACAACACAATTAAGCTGCACACAGACAAGTACAAATAATAGATATACAACAAATTATAACTGTATACTATCAGTTATAATAATTAAATGTAAAATCTGGAGTCACTTTAATATGTTATAATGTCAATACTTTCACTAAGAATGATAGTGATACTAATAGTGATCTTGACACCAATTTAATGATATGAAAACCCACTTTGTTAACTCACATTCATGACTGTGTATGTACATATGTATTTATGTGTCGGGTGAGCGCACATGAAGAATTGCTATCTTTGTGCATTTTTGAAATGTTAAAAAATTAAAAAAATTCTAAATAATCCATAGAATCGTATATATATATATATATATATATATATATATATATATATATATATATATATATATTACATATTACTGTATGTATGTTTTAAAAATTATTATTTTGCTAATATTTTATATTTAATATTTCAAGATGAGTAATTATTCATGTGCGCTATCCTGACACCGTGTTATAGACATAAATTGCGAACCCCAATTCGAGTTAAGCATATTTTACGTTCCTATACTCTTCACATAGAAAGCAATGTAATTTTTATTATTAAATTTTTATTATTAAATATATATTTATATATATATATATATATATTTATTTATTTTGTCCCCTTTTCCTCTAATTTAACTCTACAAATAATATTTTTTCCAATACCGTGCAAAGTTAAAGTGCATACTCCATACTTCACTTGTTGAACCCTACTGCATTCTACATAGTTATGTGATTAGTGTAGTTGTTCAATTATATCTGCCTCTAGTTGTCCACAGCAAAGAAGATAACGAATAAATCTATTTGAGAAGTATGTCACTTGACTTCAAAACAATGCATATTGTTATGAAAAAAGGACAGTTTAAATGCTTTTATTTTTTTGTACACTGATCTTTTGCGGTGATAGTGTGTAATATATACATGAGAGATGTTTAAACTGCCTCTGTATTTTTCAAATTGTGTTATTAAAGGGACATAAAACAGGTTGAGATATGTGCATATCCTAAAAGGACTAATCAATTAAAAATAGTTTGCATACAAACATTGTTTAAAAATTGCTGACAAGTATTTTAAAATAATTTTCAAAAATAAGCAAAATGAATTACATAGCTAAGCTGCCTGGAGAAGCTAACTCCACCCCTCTTATCAGTGTTTAGACACAGGCATTGTATTTCAATTGAGTTCACATCTTCTGGGCATGCTCCAGCAGATAATCCCTAGGCACTTTTGCATTCTATTAAAACAACAATAGATATAGATATAGCCATAGAAGGAAATGTGTGGGAGGAGTAAGAGCTGTACAATTCAGAAACTAAAAAGAAAGGGTTAATGGCGAGGCACTGCAGTATAAATTTGCAGGTAAAGACATTAAAGTACATATTATTTTATTATGTCTCTATCCCAACTTGTTTTATATCCCTTTAAGGAAATGTGTAAATGTTTACATACAGAGCACGCCTACATTGTGTTCTTTATGGAGCATTTTGATTGGCGTATTGGTTTCCCGGGATAGGTAAACTGGAAACGAGTTATAAGTTCATTCTCTGGACCTTAACTTTAAATACTTTGGTTTGTGGAGGCACTTTTTTAAAACCAAAAAAATAAATAAAAGGTTTCAAGTTAATTGTAAAATGCATAAGTATTAGTTTATATGGTTATTTTTTTTCTCTCTTTAAAGGGACACTAATCCCAGATTTTGATGATTCAGATAGAGCATGCATTTTTAAGCAACTTTCTAATTTACTCCTATTATCAATTTTTCTTTGTTCTCTTGCTATCTTTATTTTAAAAGCAGCAATGTGATGCATAGGAGCCAGACCATTTTTGGTTGAGAACCTGGGTTATGCTTGCTTATTGGTGGGTAAATGTAAACCTCCAATAAGCAAATTCTATTCATGGTGCTGAACCTAAAATGGGCTGGCTGCTAAGATTTACATTCCTGCTTTTAAAATAAAGATAGCAAGAGAACAAAGAAAAATTGATACTAGAAGTAAATTAGAAAGTTGCATACAATTTCATGCTCTATATGAATCATGAAAGAAAAAAATTGGGTTCCGTGTCCCTTTAAGCTAGGAGCAGAAGACAGGAACATATAAAAATCATTGGAGAACCATGCTGTGGCCCTTGAGCTCAAGGTTGGATAAGCCTTGAGTGGGAAGACTGTGTGAACAGATAGATGCATTTAACTCTTTTTTTTTTTCCTTAAGAGATTAATTCTAGTCACATAAGCAGCAAGATATCAAAATGTAAAAAAGGGAGAAAAATGCGTGCACTGTATGTGCTGACGTTACACCGAGTTAATGAATCCTTTATCAAGCACATTTTCTGAGTCACTAGGCTCAGCAGTAAAATGAGAATAAGCTTGCGAAGAAGAAAAAAAAAAAAAAAGAATTGTATCCTCCGTGCATTGAAATGAACAAGCAAGAGAGGGGAGTGAGAGACAGGCCTACGTCAGAACAGTAGCCATCATAGTAAGGGTTGTCAAGCTGTTTGTGCATTATCCTCTTTTCTACTCGCTTTTTTCTTGCTCTCTTGGGAAAATGTGAAATTTTATATCTACCACTCCTTGGCTGTTCAGAAGCTTGGTGGAAAAAGTACGTCAGAGTGCTGGAACAGATTCATCAGGGCCCTACCTCTACTCAGCTTTTGGCCACAATAATGTATAGCAGACAATGTTTTTATTGGCACCGTTAATTTCCAGACCTGGCAGGGAGAAATGAACGATCGCTTTCACTATGTATTACTAACTGTCATTATATAAAGATTTTTAAGGCATATCTTCCACAGTCTAATGTGAGGATACGATTTCTAACATTTCAGGAGAGACAACCACCTTATGCAAACAAACTGTTATGAATTTGCATTATTCACATAACATTATAAATATTTGTTTTAATTAGAGGAAGCTACAGCATGTTCTGGTTTAAACAAAAAATGATTAAAAAAACGGCAAGACTGATGCTCCAAGTCTAATGTTTTGAAGGTTATTATAGTAAAGAGTTGGTGTAATTTAAAGGAATTTTTTTTTTAAAATAGAATACAGATTCATTCATAAGATATATCATTTTTTCCACAGAATTGTAATTTTAGTTTTGAATGTAGAAGAACTGGATAGTATGTACTTTTTTGCTTTAAATGGACACTCAGGTTAAAATAAATTTTCATGATTCAGATACAGCATGTAATTTTAAACAACTTTCCAATTTACTTCCATTAAAAAAATGTGCACAGTCTTTTATATTTACAATTTTTGAGTCACCAGATCCTACTGAGCATGTGCAAGAATTCACAGACTATACGTATATGCATTTGTGATTGGCTGATTGCTATCACATGGTACAAGGGGAGTGGAAATATACATAACTTTGAAATTTGTTATAAAAAAAATCTACTACTCATTTGAAGTTCAGACAAAGTGCTATTGCATTGTCTTGTTATCTTGCATTTGTTGATTATTCAAATCTAATGTGTTGACTGGTCCTTTAAAAAAATAATCTATTGAAAGACTACAATATTTTTCTTGTCATGTTGCAGCAGAAGTACGCATATTAAAGCATTGTTAGATTGTTCTCCATCTTCACAAACCTGCTTCCATTATGATTTAAAGGTGCACTAAAGTCAAAATTAAAGTTTTATGATTCACATAAAATATGCAATTTAAAAAAAGAAAGTTTGCAATATACTTACATTATCAAAATGTGCACATTCTTTTTATATACACTTACTGAGGCTGCAGTTGCTACTGAGCATGTGCAAAAGTGCACAGTTACAGTATACACACATATGCATTTAGTGATTGGTTGAGGGTTGTCAAAAATATTGGTCACCATTCTAAGATGTCAAAAAAGGTAATGGAAAAAATATTGAGTAGTAACTTGGCCATTTTTTATTCTAACCAATTAATTAAAAGCAGCAAATCAATTAAAAATATACCTGAATTAGGTACATTGTATTTTGGGCTTTGCATATGATTTCTTGCTTCTGACATAAGCAGCATGTGAAAACCTAATGAAAAAGTTTATGAAAAAGGCATTTATCACAAACCTTTCAAATAGGATTTCACAAGGATTTTTAGAGACATTCATGGAAAATGCAAAGCTAAAGAGAAAGTAATAGTTAACAGATAGTCCAATATTGATGATAGCTGCCTAATATATTTGGAATGCATTATTTTCCGCTAACAAATAATATTAATTCCTGACATGAGTTCCAATAATATTGTCGTAACATTTTGAAACTTTTACAATTATAAATTAACATTTCTATAGAAATTTGATTTGAACTTTATTTTTAACTTTTAGTTAAATAAAAACAGCCAATATATACCACTCAAAGCTATGTGTTTACAAAAGATTCATCTACTGAAAAGTGTTTATATATATGTGGATAAATATCACAATAGTTTACTAGTCAGGGATTAAAAGCCAGTACCCAATTTTTTTTTTTAGGGGTCTTAGAGTAGGTGTAATTAGTTTAAAATTCTTGTAATCTTTTTTTATTTTTTGTAATTTAGTGGGTTTTTTTTTTGTAATTTAGTTTAGTTGATTTAATTGCAGATAATTGTAGATAGTTTATTTAATTAATTTATTGATAGTGTAGTGTTAGGTTTAATTGTAACTTAGGTTAGGATTTATTTTACAGGTAATTTTGTAGTTATTTTAACTAGGTAGCTATTAAATAGTTATTAACTATTTAATAGCTATTGTACCTAGTTAAAATAAATACAAAGTTGCCTGTAAAATAAATATAAATGCTAAAATAGCTACAATATAATTATTTGTTATATTGTAGCTATATAAGGGTTTATTTTACAGGTAAGTATTTAGTTTTAAATAGGATTAATTTATTTAATAAGAATTATTTTATTTCGTTAGATAAAAATGATATTTAACTTAGTGGGGTGTTAGTGTTAGGGTTAGACTTAGCTTTAGGGGTTAATACATTTATTAGAGTAGTGGCGAGGTCCGGTCGGCAGATTAGGGGTTTATATTTGAAGTTAGGTGGCGGCGATGTTAGGGAAGGCAGATTAGGGGTTAATACTATTTATTATAGGGGGTGGGAGTGAGGCGGTTTAGGGGTTAATACATTTATTATAGTGGTCCGGTCGGCAGATTAGGGGTTAAGAAGTGTAGGTAAAGTAGCGGCGATGCTGGGGGGGGCAGATTAGGGGGTAATAAATATAATATAGGGGTCGGCAATGTTAGGGGCAGCAGATTAGGGGTACATAAGGATAATGTAGGTTGCGGCGGTGTACGGAGCGGCAGATTAGGGGTTAATAATATAATGCAGGGGTCAGCGATAGCGGGGGCGGCAGATTAGGGGTTAATAAGTGTAAGGTTAGGGGTGTTTAGACTCGGGGTTCATGTTAGGGTGTTAGGTGCAGACTTAGGAAGTGTTTCCCCATAGGAAACAATGGGGCTGCATTAGGAGCTGAACGCTGCTTTTTTTTCCAGCTCAAACTGACCCATTGTTTCCTATGGGGATATTGTGCACGAGCACGTTTTTGAAGCTGGCCGCGTCCATAAGCAACGCTGGTATTTAGAGTTGAAGTGGCGGTAAATATGCCTGTACGCTCCCTTTTTGGAGCCTAACGCAGCCCTTCAGAGAACTCTAAATAACAGCGTTGTTTAAAAGGTGTGGGGGGAAAAAAACACGCGTAGCTAACGCACCCCTTCTAACGCAAAACTCTAAATCTATGTGATAGAAATATATTTGAAAATGAGAGAAATCTCAATATATCCTTTCTGGTAAAATATTTTATAAATAAATAAAATAATTTGTTTAAGAATAAATAGAACATATTCTGCTATGTGAAGAACATTGAAATTTGTAATATTCATATTTCATGTCGGGTTAGGGCGATCAGGTATGTGCCGAGTAACGGTATTAGTCCCCCCCCTTTTTGCACTCCATTGAAGTCTTTGGGGGAATATGTTAACATTTTTGCGATATTCAAAGTTCTGCTCTTTAAAGGGGCAATAAAGGTAAAACATTGGGGGGTAGTTATCAACGTGTCTACTTTACATGCCTTCGCCGGCCCAATACGCCCGCATAAGCTCGCCTACCATCGCCGCCGCGGACCTAAGTTATCAATAAATCTGTCAAAAAGCCGCGCACCAAGTACGGGGCGATGAGCAGCGGACTGTGATAGTTATCACTCATCCGATCTCGCTGCTCTTTGGCTTTTTTACAGCTTTATTGATACCCCTGTCACTAAGCACCCACACTAAACTACACTGTTCTACCCCCTATACCGGCGCCCCGGAGCCCCCAGCAACTCAATAAAGTTACTAACCCCTAAACCGCCGCTCCTAGACCCCGCCGCAACTCTTATAAATGTATTAACCCCTAAACCGCCGCTCCTAGACCCCGCCGCAACTCTTATAAATGTATTAACCCCTAAACCGCCGCTCCCGGACACCGCCGCAACCTACATTATACCTAGTAACACCTATCCTGCCCCCCTATACCGCCGCCCTCTATAATAAAGTTATTAACCCCTATCCTGCTGATCCCGCACCTCGCCGCAACTAAATAAATAGTTTAACCCCTAAACCGCCGCTCCCGGACCCTGCCGCAACCTATATTAAATTTATTAACCCCTAATCAGCCCCCCTACACCGTCGCCACCTATAATACATTTATTAACCCCTATCCTGTCCCCCACTACACCGCCGCCACTGTAATAAATTTATTAACCCCTAAACCTAAGTCTAACACTAACCCTAACACCCCCTAACTTAAATATTAATTAAATAAATCTAAATAATATTTCTATTATTAACTAAATTAATCTTATTTAAAACTAAATACTTACCTTTAAAATAAACCCTAATATAGCTACAATATAAATAATAATTATATTGTAACTATCTTAGGATTTATTTTTATTTTATAGGTAACTTTCAATTTTTTTTAACTAGGTACAATAGCTATTAAATAGTTATTAACTATTTAATAGCTACCTAGCTAAAATAAATAGAAATTTACCTGTAAAATAAAAACTAACCTAAGTTACAATTACACCTAACACTACACTATCATTAAATAAATTATTCCTATTTAAAACTAAATACTTACCTGTAAAATAAACCCTAAGATAGCTGCAATGTAATTAATAATTACATTGTAGCTATTTTAGGATTTATATTTATTTTACAGGCAACTTTGGCCTAGATTTAGAGTTGGGCGGTAGCCGTCAAAACCAGCGTTAGAGGCTCCTAACGCTGGTTTTTACCGCCCTCTGGTATTTGGAGCCAGTCATTAAAGGGTCTAACGCTCACTTTGAAGCCGCGACTTTTCCATACCGCAGATCCCCTTACGTCAATTGCGTATCCTATCTTTTCAATGGGATCTGTTCCGATCAGCCAATAGAATGCGAGCTCAATCTGATTGGCTGATTGGATCAGCCAATCGGCTTGAATTTGATTCTGATTGGCTGATTCCATCAGCCAATCAGAATTTTCCTACCTTAATTCAGATTGGCTGATAGAATCCTATCAGCCAATCGGAATTCGAGGGACGCCGTCTTGGATGACGTCATTTAAAGGAACCGTCATTCGGCTAGTAGGCATCGCTTGAAGAGGTTGGATCCGCGTCGGCTGGGAAGAAGATGGCTCCGCTCCGCTCCGGAAGAAAGAAGATTGAAGATGCGGCTTGATAGAAGACTTCATCCCGATGATGGACTTCCGACTTCAGCCCGATGATGGATTTCTTCAGCCGCCGCTTGGATCCAGACTTCAGCCCGAGGATGGACGTCACTCTTCAGCCCCCCGCTTGGGCTTGGATCAAGACTTCCGACCCTCTTCTGGACAGATCGGGACTCGGTGAGGTGAAGACAAGGTAGGGAGATCTTCAGGGGCTTAGTGTTAGGTTTATTTAAGGGGGGGTTGGGTTAGATTAGGGGTATGTGGGTGGTGGGTTGTAATGTTGGGGGGGGTATTGTATGTTTTTTTTTTACAGGCAAAAGAGCTGAATTCTTTGGGGCATGCCCCGCAAATGGCCCTTTTCAGGGCTGTTAAGGTAAAATAGCTTTGAACTTTTTTAATTTAGAATAGGGTAGGGCATTTTTTTTATTTTGGGGGGCTTTGTTATTTTATTAGGGGGCTTAGAGTAGGTGTAATTAGTTTAAAATTGTTGTAATATTTTTCTAATGTTTGTAAATATTTTTTTATTTTTTGTAACAGTTCTTTTTTATTTTTTGTACTTTAGTTAGTTTATTTAATTGTATTTATTTGTAGGTATTTTATTTAATTAATTTATTGATAGTGTAGTGTTAGGTTTAATTGTAGATAATTGTAGGTATTTTATTTAATTAATTTATTGATAGTGTAGTGTTAGGTTTAATTGTAGATAATTGTAGGTATTGTATTTAATTAATTTATTGATAGTGTAGTGTTAGGTTTAATTGTAACTTAGGTTAGGATATATTTTACAGGTAATTTTGTAATTATTTTAACTATTTTAGCTATTAAATAGTTCTTAACTATTTAATAGCTATTGTACCTGGTTAAAATAAATACAAAGTTGCCTGTAAAATAAATATTAATCCTAAAATAGCTATAATATAATTATAATTTATATTGTAGCTATATTAGGATTTATTTTACAGGTAAGTATTTAGCTTTAAATAGGAATAATTTATTTAATAAGAGTTAATTTATTTCGTTAGATAAAAATTATATTTAACTTAGGGGGGTGTTAGTGTTAGGGTTAGACTTAGCTTTAGGGGTTAATCCATTTATTACAGTAGCGGCGAGATTCGGTCGGCAGATTAGGGGTTAATAATTGAAGTTAGGTGTCGGCGATGTTAGGGAGGGCAGATTAGGGGTTAATACTATTTATTATAGGGTTAGTGAGGCAGATTAGGGGTTAATAACTTTAATATAGTAGCGGTGCGGTCCGCTCGGCAGATTAGGGGTTAATAAGTGTAGATAGGTGGAGGCAACATTGTGGGGGGCAGATTAGGGGTTAATAAATATAATATAGGGGTCGGCGGTGTTAGGGGCAGCAGATTAGGGGTACATAGGTATAATGTAGGTAGCGGCGGTTTATGGAGCGGCAGATTAGGGGTTAAAAAAAATATGCAGGTGTCAGCAATAGCGGGGGCGGCAGAATAGGGGTTAATAAGTGTAATGTTAGGGGTGTTTAGACTCGGGGTACATGTTAGAGTGTTAGGTGCAGACGTAGGAAGTGTTTCCCCATAGGAAACAATGGTGCTGCGTTAGGAGCTGAACGCTGCTTTTTTTGCAGGTGTTAGGTTTTTTTTCAGCTCAAACTACCCCATTGTTTTCTATGGGGAAATCGTGCACGAGCACGTTTTTGAAGCTGGCCGCGTCCGTAAGCACCGCTGGTATCTAGAGTTGCAGTGGCGTTAAATTATGCTCTACGCTCCCTTTTTGGATACTAACTCACTGAAAACCCAGCCATTCTGTGAACTCTAAATACCAGCGGTATTTAAAAGGTGCGGGAGAAAAAAAGCACGCGTAGCTAACGCACCCCTTTGGCCGCCAAACTCTAAATCTAGCCGTCTGTATTTATTTTAGCTAGTTAGAATAGTTATTAAATAGTTTTTAACTATTTAATAACTACCTAGCTAAAAGAAATACAAAATTACCTGTAAAATAAATCCTAAACCTAAAACTACACTATCATTACATTAATTAAATAAATTAACTACAAATAACTACAATTAAATACAATTACATAAACTAACTAAAGTACAAAAAATAAAAAAAGCTAAGTTACAAAAAATAAAAAAAATAAGTTACAAACATTTAAAAAATATTACAACAATTTTAAGCTAATTACACCTAATCTAAGCCCCCTAATAAAATAACAAAGCCCCCCAAAATAGCGCCGCCTGGAGGATCACTTCATCGGATGGAAGACTTCTTCAGCGCCCCTTGGAGGATCACTTCTGCCGCTCCGGATCTCCTCTTCAGTTCCATCGGTGGCTCGGCTGAGTGAAGACGACTCAAGGTAGGATGATCTTCAGGGGATTAGTGTTAGGTTATTTTAAGGGGGGTTTGGGTTAGATTAGGGGTATGTGGGTGGGGGGTTTTAATGTTGGGGGGGTTGTATTTTTCTTTTACAGGCAAAAGAGCAGTTTTCTTTGGGGCATGCCCCACAAAAGGCCTTTTTAAGGGCTGGTAAGGTAAAAGAGCTTTGAACTTTTTTAATGTAGAATAGGGTAGGGAATTTTTTTATTTTGGGGGGCTTTGTTATTTTATTAGGGGGCTTAGATTAGGTGTAATTAGCTTAAAATTGTTGTAATATTTTTTAAATGTTTGTAACTGATTTTTTTTATTTTTTGTAACTTAGCTTTTTTTATTTTTTGTACTTTAGTTAGTTTATGTAATTGTATTTAATTGTAGTTATTTGTAGTTAATTTATTTAATTAATGTAATGATAGTGTAGTGTTAGGTTTAATTGTAACTTAGGTTAGGATTTATTTTACAGGTAATTTTGTATTTCTTTTAGCTAGGTAGTTATTAAATAGTTAATAACTATTTAATAACTTTTCTAACTAGCTAAAATAAATACAAAGTTACCTGTAAAATAAATATAAATCCTAAAATAGCTACAATATAATTATTATTTATATTGTAGCTATATTAGGGTTTATTTTAAAGGTAAGTATTTAGTTTTAAATAGGATTAATTTAGTTAATATTAGAAATATTATTTAGATTTATTTAATTAATATTTAAGTTAGGGGGGTCTTAGGGCTAGTGTTAGACTTAGGTTTAGGGGTTAATAAATTTATTACAGTGGCGGCGGTGTAGGGGGGGCAGGATAGGGGTTAATAAATGTATTATAGGTGGCGACGGTGTAGGGGGGGCAGATTAGGGGTTAATAAGTTTAATATAGGTTGCGGCGGGGTCCGGGAGCGGCGGTTTAGGGGTTAAACTATTTATTTTGTTGCGGCGAGGTCCGGGATCCGCAGGATAGGGGTAAATAACTTTATTATAGAGGGCGGCGGTATAGGGGGGGCAGGATAGGGGTTACTAGGTATAATGTAGGTTGCGGCGGTGTCCGGGTGCGGCGGTTTAGGGGTTAATACATTTATTATAGTTGCGGCGGGGTCAGGGAGCGGCGGTTTAGGGGTTAATATGTATAGAGTAGCTTGCGGTGGGCTCCGGGAGTGGCGGTTTAGGGGGTAATAACTTTATTTAGTTGCGGCGGTGTAGGGGGGTAGATTAGGGGTGTTTAGACTCGGGTAAGTGGGTAATCGCAGCTGTAGCGTCCTCGGAATAAACCGGAAGTACAATCCTCGAAAAGAGGTCACTGAGAAGTCCCCAGGATACTCACAGAGTGCCGTAGCCAAAAAACAGAGGATTAGCCCGTAAAGCAATACAAGAGAAGGGGAGGCGGCAGGCACTACTTAACAGACCCACAAGCGTAAGTAGTAAAAAACAAAGTCTTTATTGAAGGCACTTAGCCATATTAAAAAGGCAGACTGACAGGCAGGGGAAACAGAACAACAAGGTCTTACGCGTTTCGCGCCCCCTAGTGGCGCTTACTCATAGACTGTTGTCTATGTTACAACCTTAACAATTTATAGGCTAAACAGGAAAAAGGTTAACCCTTCAGCAGCCAGATAAAAACAGGTTAAAAACATAGATAGTTCTGGGTAGATACAGGCAATTGTAATTAACAGTTGATAAACAGAGTTACAGAGTACACAGTCATAAGATGTAAGAGCTAGTAATGGAGCTACTTAATGCATCAAGATACAAAATTAAAAAACCAAGTATTATGAAGTTGAGCAAAAATATATATACTTTAAAATAAAGGAATTTGCACCATTGATTACAACAAAGAGATTAATTTGTATGGTTTTCTATATTATTGCTAGTAGAAAAAACTAATGTGAAACATTGTACAGTTAACTGATGCACAGTGATATTAAGCTAACAAAGAAAGGGAAGAAACAAATAAGAGGAAAGTACAAGCCATAGATATCAAACATTGATAATTTAACATAATCTAGTTATCAATAAAATAACTGATATCGCATTCCCTATTCATGCCAATGGGATGGCGTGTTTTGAGTTTTAAAATCCAATATAATTCTTTCTTCTCTAATATCTTGGATTTATTACCTCCTCTTGGGGGAACTATAGCTATATCTATGATTTGCAAAGCCAATTCTGCTTGATTAGAGAAATGACTTGGGGTACATGTTAGGGTGTTAGGTGTAGACAGCTCCCATAGAAATCAATGGGATGTACTTTCGCTATGGTCAGACTCCCATTGATTCCTATGGGATCCGCCGCCTCCAGGGCGGCGGATTGAAAACCAGGTACGCTGGGCCGGAAAAGTGCCGAGCGTACCTGCTAGTTTTTTGATAACTAGCAAAAGTAGTCAGATTGTGCCACACTTGTGTGCGTAACATCTGGAGTGACGTAAGAATCGATCTGTGTCGGACTGAGTCCGGCGGATCGAAGCTTACGTCACTAAATTCTACTTTTGCCGGTCTCTAGCCTTTGATAACTAAGGCGAATCAGCCTCACCACAAATACGCTGCGGAATTCCAGCGTATTTGAGGTTGACGGCTTGATAACTACCCCCCATTATGTTATATAATTCTGCACATAGTGCAGAAATATATAATATTATCTTAGCGCTAACTTTATACATCAAAATATTGCTGCAATATTTATGATAATTTACAATTTTACAGACGGCCGCTCCTTGCTCTACTGAGTGGGTCTGTTTTTTTTCAAAGCACATCTGGGCACGCTGACTAGTCACAGCTAGCCCGATTGTGCCATTAAACTCAATGTAGCTCACTCCCGCTCTGGAGCAGCAACATTTTGATGTATAAAGTTAGCGCTAAGATAATGTTATATAACATTATTTTTTAGGTTTACAGCCGCTTTAAGTGCATGCATAAAGCCTCCTTCTAGCAAAGTTAATGAGTGAGCGTGAGCGCTAAAAAGTGCTCCACTTGTAATCTAGTCCTTAATGAGGAATAGTTAAGTGCTTTGTCATATGCAATAGATGCACAAACATATTTAATTATTACATTTTAGTAATAGGATAAACATGTCAACAGTTAAATTATTTGATTTTTTTTTTTTCAAACTTTTGAAATAAAAGTGTTTATACATTTCATGATGTGCTACTGTAACCAATTGTTATGTGGCAAGTGATGCCTTTGATTCTGTGTTAGGTGACAGATGTTATTGGAGATACAATTAATTATGTCATTATGATGTAACAAAAAATTTGAGTTTTGAATATTTAAATGTATACTTAAAATGCTTGGTGCCTTAGAGATTATATTTTTTCTCATATAGTTATTTAGTGAAAAGTCAGGAAATACACTGGAGGGAAAAAATCCCTAGTGACCTGGATTAACCGAAAGTGTTTTAACACAATGTTGTAGTTTTCCTGGATCAAATTTATAGCCATTCCAATCCATTACAAAGCAAAGTTTTAGACTATACCTGTCCTATGTATGTTCACTTGATTTGTGCAGCTTTCTAATTTAATACTTTTTTTTACTCTTTTGTAGGGTTTTGAATCTGCATTTTCCTTTCTCCGCAACTATCAAAATGGTAAGATATGGTTGTAGCAATTTTAGGGGTACATTGTTTTTATATCTACCACTGTAGAGTACCCAAATTTTCTATTTCACTCTACACAATCTGTTCCTTATAGAAAGGCAACAATACATTTACATTTTAAATAATATATTGTGCCAACAATGCCTCATATTCTATCAGTCATAAGAATTTTTCACCTTTGATATACTAAATGAAATGTTTAGATCTCAGAGCTTGGCAGAAGGTTCACAGCTGAAATAGATATTACCTGTTGTGAGAGCAAAATATCATGAGACCAGCAGTCAGGAATACCTGCTGTGGAGTTAGTTGACTAGACGAGGGCATTTATAAGGCTTAATTTTATTTTCCCCTCTTCTCAAAATAAAAGGTCAATCTGCATTTAGTAACTACTGAAATAATAGACCATAATAGTAGGAAAATATGAACTAATACTACAAAATAAGTTGTTCAGTAAGAAAAAAAGGCTCTTTGTACGTCAGAAATGTTAGCAATGTAAATAAAGCCTGGCAAAATGTACTTTATAACCTCCCAAAAAAGGCTTTTAAAATTGTGGCCTATCAATATTTTTTTATATATACATACAGTAACAAATTGTAATTTAAATAGTAATCTGGCCCATAATGTCTAAATTAAAAACAGAAAATAATTGTATTATTTAAATCTAGAGATGGGTTGATACCACATTTTTTAAACTTTAAATATGTCAAGATTTGAGATACAAGACTCAATATTAACAGATTCAAAGTTTCCATATATTTTAAATAAAATTTGCACATTTAGGTTCAGATTACAAGTGGTGCACTATTTAGTGCTTTCGCTCACACGCAAACATCGCCCAAAGTAAACTTTTAACGCGTGCAGGTTAGCTAGTTTATTACAAGTTAACAAACTTCAGGACTTCAGATATTTTGACCTTATCACTCGCGCATGCCAACAAGTCACCGTATTATACCTATATCGCTAACCCCACAGTAGCTATAAATATTTTACATTCCAAAGTTCTTCACATAGAAGAAAATGTTCTCTCTCTCTCTCTCTCTCTCTCTCTCTCTCTCTCTATATATATATATATATGAATGTTTTTTGCTAAATATATATCTATACCTATATATCTATATGAATATATGTAGGGGTATAGGTATATACAGATATAGATAAGAATATCTTTTTAGAAATACAAAGAACATTTTCCCCTATGTGAAGAACATTGAAATGTAAACTATTTACAGTACATACACAACACAGTAAAACACATTAATAAATATTGAATAAAAATGATTTTTCTTGTCTTCAGGTATTTTAGTGGACAGGACTCCAAAGTATATATGTGTATACATGTGTATATATGTGTTTATATGTGTATATATGTGTTTTATATGTGTATATATGTATGTATATACATTTATAAACATAAATAAACACGTATACATATTTATACATATGTATGTATACGTACATACACATGTATATGCATATATGCATTATAGTCCTTTTCATTCAAATAATTTGTCATATACCATATACCTTTTATCTCAACATTTTTTGATAATATTTAAAAAATGATTATATGATTTTTATCAGGTAGTATATATATATATATATATATATATATATATATACAGGTAGCCCTCAGTTTACGCCGGGGTTAGGTTCCAGAAGGAATGGTTGTAAATCGAAACCGTTGTAAATTGAAACCCAGTTTATAATGTAAGTCAATGGGAAGTGAGGGAGTTAGGTTCCAGGCCCCTCTCAAAATTGTCATAAATAACACCTAATATATTATTTTTAAAGCTTTGAAATGAAGACTTTAAATGCTAAACATCATTATAAACCTAATAAAATAATCACACAACACAGAATATATAATTAAACTAAGTTAAATGAACAAAAACATTTGCTAAACAGCATTATAAACCTAATAAAATAATCACACAACACAGACTTCACTTGCATTTTTCTGCAAACAGTTCTTTCTATGCATTCCAATCTGGACTGATTTATAGACAGGAAGATCTTGTTCTTTGAAATCTGCTCGATAGCTCAGGTCTGGTTAAACTGATTAATTTCAGCTTGCTTGGCTTTGCTGCAACACAAACGAACAGCTCCACCTACTGGCTATTTTAATAAATGCACTGCTTCTCAATGCTTTTCAATAACAGTCACATGACTGGAAAAAAAGGTTGTTATTCTGAAACGGTGTAAATTGAACCGTTGTAAAACGAGGGCCACCTGTATATATATAGTGTAACACTTCATTTTAATGTATTTATGTTGGTGCAACTTTTTATATAGCCCTAACTCTTTACGTGAGGTCTTCAGACACGCTAACCCGATGAGTGCAAATTTAGTTTGCGCTTGTGCGGTTGTGTTTACTTTCAACTTGTAGTACGTGCACAAGTTATAAACATTTAATATTGTTCACACTAACAGCGCACCACTTTTTAGCCCTTAACATTTAAATGTTTTAACTTAATGAAAAAAACATTTTGTAATTTTTGTATATATATATTTTTAAAGTATTTGTTGACCTTTATGCTCCATAAGAATAAAATAAAGTTTTGAGGTCCCATCTCTACATAAAATAATAATAATGTAATTATTTAATAAAATGTTACAAAAGGTTTGCAAGATAAGTATACTGAATATTTAGGGAAAATGAAAAGAAAAGCAACATTGTATTTATTAGTGGTGATTTGAACTGTTCTCACTACACATACTGAAAATAGAAAATGTGAACGGCCTATATAGCCTTGGGATATATTGTCAAATGTAACTAAAATGTCATGTTGTCCAGTAATTTCTAGTACTGTGAACTGTAGCAAATGCTATTTTATTATCATAGGCCTTATAAGAAAATAAATAAAAAAAGTTAACATTGATAAAAGAAGCTTAATCATATCAATGTTAACTTTATCACATTTTACTGCAAAATAAAATATTGCCTGAGGCCCAAGGGTGAGAATACAAAACTCCCCTGCATTTTGTTCTATTTCCCAAATCTTCAAATTGTATAAAGTTTGATTTTCAAACATAGAGGTACGTTATAGTACATATGCCATTTAGAGTTGCTCAAATGCAGCACATGATTATAAAAACTTCTGTCTAAGAGTTTGTGCTACTCATCTCCCTCTCTCCTTCTGCAACACTCTCTTACATGACCCAGCCCTACAGTTGGCAGCTGAAGTTACAGAAGAATGATCTCTTCTTCTCTGAAATGGCAAAATCTAAAGTAAAAGTTTTAGTGCTGAATATATAAGCAGGCTTGAGTCACTTTAAAAGAATTACATTTTGTGATTCACTTAACTGATTTACTTTAATTTAAAAAAAAATGGTTTAAAGGGACATTAAACCCAAAATATTTCTTTCATTATTCAGATACATCTAGATTATGAGTTTTGAGCGCTATAGGGAAAGTAAAGAACGCAACAAAAGTTGCGTTATTCAACCCCGTATAGCGCTGCCATTACAAGTTTAAAAAAACCCGGCTTGCGCGGGCGATATGGAGATTTTGAGCTCCATACCTCACCAAAAACAAGCAGTGTTTTGACGTGCTCGTGCACACTTTCCCCATAGACATCAATGGGGAGAGCCGGCAAAACAAAAGTCTAACACCTGCGATAGCGGGAAAAAAGCTCCATAACGCAGCCCCATTGATGTCTATGGGGAAAAAGAAAATACAGTTCAAACCTAACACCCTAACATAAACCCTGAGTCTAAACACCCCTAATCTGCTGCCCCCGACATCGCCGATGCCTGCCTACAGTTATTAACCCCTAATCTGCCGCTCCCGATATTGCCGCCACCTAAATAAAGGTATTAACCCCTATTCCACCACACCCCAACATCGCCCACACTATAATAAATATATTAACCCCTATTCTGCCGCTCCCCGACATCGCCGCAACTAAACAAAGCTATTAACCCCTAAACCTCTGGCCTCCCACATCACTACCACTAAATAAACCTATTAACCCCTAAACCACCAGCCCCCCACATTGCAACAACCTAAATTAAGCTTTTAACCCTTAACCCTATCGTAACCCTAACAGCCCCCAACTTTAACATAATTAAAATATAGCTAAATTAAACTATATTAAACAATTATTACCTAAACAAACCTATTACCCCTAAACCGCCAGTCCCCCACATGGCAACAACCTAAATTAAACTATATTACTCCTAAACCTAACCCTAATGTAAACCTAATCCTAACCCTAAACCTAACCATAACACCCCCTAACTTTAACATAATAAAATTAGATCTGAAATTAACTAAATAATTCCTAGTTAAAACTAAATACTTACCTGTGAATTAAAACCTAAGCTAAAAAATTAAATTATCCAAAAAAATAAAAAATATATAAAAAAAAGATTATTCCTATTCTAATACCCTTTTAAAAAAAAAAAAAACAACACCCACAGGGCCTTTTGTATAACATTGCCCTGAGTTAAACAGCTCTTTTGCTAAAAAAAATAATAATACAAACACCCCCTAACACTATACAAACCCCCACCCCCCAAACTACCAAGGGCCCTTAAAAAGGCCTTTTGGGGGGATTTAAAATGGTCTTTTGTAGGGCATTGCCCTGAGTTAAACAGCTCTTTTGCTAAAAAAAAAAAATACACCCCCTAAAAATATTCATTACACAAAATAACAAACAAATTATCAAAAATAAAAAAATATTCCTATTCTAATAAAAAAAAAACACTCCAAAATAAAAAACCTAATCTAGAATAAACTACCAATGGCCCTTAAAAGGGCCTTTTGTAGGGAATTGCCCTAAAGAAATCAGCTCTGTTTATGAAATACAAATACAAATACCTACTAACATTACAAACCCCCACCCCCCAACCCAAAAAAAAAAAAATCTAAAAAACCTAAGCTACCCATTGCCCTGAACCCTAAACTAAAAAATAAAACCCACCCAATAAACCATTAAAAAAGCCCAACACTAATCCCCGACGATCCACATCCAAGCGGAATCTTCTATCTTGATCCCAGTGGCGCGGAGCGGGTCCATTCTGAAGACATACGGTGCGGAGGATCCTCTTCATACGGTCACCACCGTACACTGAATCTTTAATGCAAGGGACGCGATCCAAGATAGCGTCCCTTGCATTCCTACTGGCTGAAAAATTTGAATCAGCCAATAGGAATTAGAGCTGCTAAAATCCTATTGGCTGTTCAAATCAGCCAATAGGATTTATGCAGCTCTCATTCTATTGGATGATGAAGCAGCCAATAGAATAAGAACTGCTTAAATCCTATTGGCTGTTCAAATCAGCCAATATGATTTAAGCAGCTCTCATTCTATTGGCCGATTTATTAATTATTTATTGTGGTAACGCTTCAGGGTTTGCAGACCCCTTCCTCAGACCAGGTCTGTGAACCTGAAACGTTACCACAATAAATAATTAATTTTGTATCCAAATCCAGTGAGTGCAGTCCTTGATTAAAGAAGACTGTGATTACCATGTATGCAGATACACATGGTATATATATATATATATATATATATATATACATACAATCCTAAAACAAAGTATGCACTCTCAGGATTTTCCAAGTCAGCTTTATTAGATGATATTTCAGAGATAAAGAATCCATTTCATCAGATCAATAGTGACTTTTGATCTGATGAAAGAGATTCTATATCTCAGAGACGTCATCTAATAAAGCTGACTTTTGCTTGGAAAATCCTGAGAAATAGAATACCAAACTATCCCACCAGGGGAAGAAAGCTACCCAGATGTCTACGCTACAGCGCTCACTTCACTGAAAACAAGGGACCCTAATAAAGCTGCTGTAAAAAAAAAGCTCAACAGATAATATATAGGAAGAACAAAAACCTAAAATCCATCATAGCCCCGAGTAAATTAAAGAATAAGGAAAAAGAAAATATAAGGGGTAACTGGTTGGGCTCAAAAGCAACAGGTTAAACTGTGTGGCTTGTGCTCATCATTACAGTAGAAATAAACCAAACAAACAAATAACATCAACTGCAACTAATAAAACATATGACATTACTACACTTATGAACTGTAAGGCAGAATACGTAGTACACCTCTTGGAATGCAGCTGCAAGCTACAATATACAGGACATACAACACGCCCGTATAAAAAAAGACTTCTTGAACATATTAGAAACATTGAAAGAGGAGAAAAAACCCACAGTCTATCAGCACACTATAGAGTATGTCACAATAGGGATCCCAAGTGCCTAAAATGAACTGTACTTGAACATATCAAGAAGGCCCCTGAAGAGGTCAATAAAGAACTACATCTAAGGAAACGTGAGACCTTTTGGATTCACCAATTAAAACACTATGACCCCAAAAGGTCTTAATAAGGACATTGACTTGAGAGCATTTCTGGAATAGTTGAAGGACAAGGATTCTGTAAAAGTCTGGATTCACTACATCTATAAATTTGTCTTGTATGTCCTAGATTCCTACATCCACATAGTTCTAACTCTAGATTGACAGTTTAGTTCTTATTGCTTTTTCTGTTGGATACTTACTATCTATTCTATTTTGTGTCCTACTGTGTGCCCCTGTCTAAGTAACTACTTGGACTAATATTATACTGGGGGGGGGGGGGAATATTATGGACCAACACGTATCCCTTTACATTCCCCCCCAAAAAAAAATAATTTTATTTAAGTAGCATTTGAGATACAAATATCACCCCCTTCAGCTTTACTTTTAGATTATGGGGAATAACACCCCCGCCAATATAAATACCTTTATATATAATGATATACTGTGATGGCTCTCGGTCTCTGGTTTTGATCCATGGATAGTATTACATCGTTTTACCCATCTTAAACGATTTGGAACAAATGTTCTATGTAAAATAAGATCACATGTTCTCATGTTCATAATCTCATTTCTAAAACAAACATACATACAGAAATAGGTGGACCTAACTAGACATACCCTAACCTGCATAATGGATTTATGTTAGGGATGTATGCATATAAACATACTATCTTTTAATAATATGTAATATATAATACGTACTTTTGGCTCCATGCCTATGGTTTATTTCTCTTTATTTTACTCTTTTTTTTCTAAAGGTTGTTTTTTTAAAAAATGTATGGTACATTGATTTTCCCCTTTTGTGGTCTAAGTACTATGACAACTATGTGTCCACTAGACTTTCCATAGCGTATTAACCACTTTGATAATGTCATTACATCACACATCGGTGTAGTTTACTCTTTGTTTATTCCTTTCGTTCGTGACGGCAAATGCTTGTCCTTTCTATTGTAATACATTTAAATTTAGCATCTGGCCATCCATACTTTGAGTAGCTCACTAATCACTTTGACTACGTTACACATTTGTGAAATACTTGTACAGCTTATATATATTTTTTTTCCAGTTGCTATGGCAACCACTTGTCCTGTTCACTGCAGCGCATTGAATTTAACCATAATTCACAGATGAATGAGATAGTGCCACTATGTTTATTATACATACTATTTGGTCATTGCAGTACATTTAGAATCGCCAATAGGATTCGGGCTAATGAGATCTTGTTATTATGTCATACACAAACATAATGTTTTCTCTGGTTGCTATGGCAACCTTTTTGTCTATTTAGACTTACCGTAGTGCACATTGTGTAAAATCATCCACGTCACACCTCAACATGTGATCTAACCACACCCAATCAGTAAGAAGGGTTTTTTTAGGGGCGTGCCGCCGCACGGTTTTAAAAATACCTGTTTGATGTTTACATTCAGCATACAGGAACCCTCTGAGGAAGAAGGATATTGAGCCTTTGAAATTTGTAAGGGACTATTCCTTGAGACTTTGTTTTTGTGTTTATGTATCTTTGGTGTTGTATACACTTACACCTGTTTAAGATATCTCGGATATTATCCTTCTGGGACTTCGCATACATCAGATTGCCATTCTAATTACCTAGAAGCACCCTGAGGATTTCACTGTGTATATATGTTTCTTATACATACCTCATATGTTTGAGGTTTTTAAATGTAAGTGGTCATCTCTGAATTGGATACGAGATATCACCGGAGGTTCCCCACTGATAGATGTGGCAACTTACCTCATATAATTGAGGTATTTTCTAGTAAGTACTATACCTATCGGCCACCTATGTGTGACACCATCATCCTCAATGATTGTTGCTTTATCGACTGCAAGCACCAATAGAGACTTACCTATTCAGTTGTACAGATTTCTAATTAACAATTATTTATATACTGATTTGTTCTATAATCGTTCTATTATCTTTTTACTTATTTATACTGAAGCCCTGTGGCCCATATTCAGCGCTATCTCACCCTCTCTCTCTCTCTCTTATATATATATATATATATATATATATATATATATATATATATATATATATAGCTAATAATTTTATACACTTGATAAGACCAGAGAGTGCTTCGTCTATTAGCTCTATTTACCACTCCTAGCACCCTGGCATATGAAGTTTGTTAGTGGAAGTGCACCTATCTCTACAGAATATATATATATATATATATATATATATATATATATATCTAAATATGTGTACATGTGTATTTATGTGTATATATGTCTGTAAATACATATAACACATATAAATACATACATATATAGACATATATATATTTATACAAATACATATGTGCATATACATATATGTGCAAATACATGCATATGTATGTCTATGTTAAAGCCTTTTGCCTGCCTTTTGTTCTCTAACACCTAATATCTCATATCTTTGAGCCAATATAACTTATTTGTGCATTTTTTTTTAATAATTTGTATTAGTGTTATGAGTGTAACAGTACTTTGTAATTATTTTTGATGTGTTTTGTGACAATTTTTTGTTTCATTATACAGTTAACCACAGCTCTAAAGATGCGCCAACCCGACGAGCGTTAACTTGAATTTTGCTCATGCGATCATGTTTACTTTCAACTTGTAATACCAGCAAAATTTAACCTGCATGTAAGCGAACATGAAAACCCGATATCGCTTGCGCCAGAACATTAGTGCTCCACACGTAAACTGACCCTATGATTTTAATCAAAAATGGCATGACCATATTGTTTTACATCTGAATATGAAATGGAAATCTATTAACTCTTGTTATTCCTTTTTTAATAAAGTGTGTTGCTCTTAACATAGCATTGAGCTAATCAGCAATAGCATATGGACAAGGGAGACAGTCACTACCCATGCACAGCTCAGGGCCAATGGCATATTGCAAATTTGTAGTTGAAGTTAAACATAGTTATATGCAAGCAATAGTGCAATAAAAAAAGAATTTTAACTCATTCAAGCATTTTCTTAATGGAACCTTATGTCCCTTTAAAGGGATACTAAACACAAAATACATGTAATGCACTTCCTTCTAATCATTAGTGCCATTATGGAACCCAGATTACACTGCAGATATCTGAAGTAAAGTTGTTGCACATGTGAAAACACATCAGGGCTGGAATGTAGTGAAAGATAGATTTCAACATGGCGGCACTCATGACTAGACGGAGGGGGGAATAACCTCAGTAATATGCTTATAAAATGTAGTTAGTTTTTAATGTCCCTTTAAGAATAATGCAATAAAGCCTGTAATTTATGAAACAACTCATTGGTTTTGATTGGACTATCTCATGTGTTAAATACATTTTAGAATATTAAACTGATGGTAAACCTTAACTTTAACTTAACTTAAATTAGTGCATATAGTAATGTTTCTAATGCAATGTTATGCTGGCCCACTTGGATGAACTCTTTTTGTTAAATGACAATTACAGTCAACATCCAATCAAAGTGTGTGTCATATGACAATCTTGAAGTCCATCCCCTTTAAAGCCCTTAGAAAGCCTATGTAGAGAGTGGATGTGACTGCTCTGTACAGTCCAGCCAAAAGAGGAAATGAAAGGGGCAGAGGAACAGACAATACTAATTAGGATAATACATTTTTATTATAAAATATATATTCACTTTAAAAAAAAAAAAAAGAAATATTATGTGGTTTTACTTGTAAAATTGTATATTTTTCATTGCAACATTCTTATAGTCTGAAATTTACCATCACTTTAATCTTTGATAAACTTCCTTGTTACTATTACTAACAGTTTCTATCAATGCGTGAACCATATCCTGCTATGATCACATACTAATATTTTCTTATTATTAACGTTATTTTGTGTTTAGTATTATTTGTGAAATAAGGAAGAAAAAAAATTATTTTGGAAAGTAATTTGTATGTATTTATTTAAATGTTTGTTTTTGGAGAAATTGTAAATCCAAAGAAATTGTATATTAATGTGGACATTTTAATGGGCAGAGATATATGATATATTTTTATTTTCTTTTTGTATATTTTAGTTAAAAAAATATATTTGTTCGTAAAATAAAAGAATATCTTTCTTACAATGCTATAATTATTAAAAAACACCTGTAGGTAATTTCATGATAATTTGCTGATCCATTTTCAGATGCTAAAATGCTAAATTATAAAATTTATCTCCATCGTTTACCAAGGTTAAACCAAGTGGTAACAAAATATAAGATGTATATTGTAAGTGTATGAAAATACAAATTATTTTTCTTTTTCACCTTCTGCCTTTTTGCCTATTTTTTGCTTTAGGCGGTTTCTTCAACTACTCTAGCTAGCTTCCCCAATTTCTAAATGATTATGTACTACCTATTCACTAAAATGACCTAGAATAAGGTAGAAACTGTTGAAGCTAGAAAGATTGGATGAATAACTTTTGATACTTAATAATCTTAATCATTTATAGACATGTGCAACTCTAAACATTTTGTTTAGTTTCTTTTTGTTTTCATTAGTTAAATAAATAATTTTGTTTCGTCAAATTAGTTTAGTTAAGTTTAAAAAAGCATTTGTTTCTGCAAATTAGTTATGTTAAGTTAAATAGTATTGTCGCATCCGTTAGTTTTTTTGGATCCATTCTTTATTCATATGCATTATTCTATTCTGAAGTTTAGAAAAGAATAATGCATTTGAATAAAGAATGGATCTGAAAAAAACAAAAGGATCCGAAAAAATTATTTAACTAAACATAACTAATATGCCGGCGAATCTAAAACCCCCATCGCCGCCACCGCCATCCACATTGCCGACACTAAATAAAGTTATTAACCCCTAAACCACCGTCCTCCCACATTGCCAACATTACCTAAATCTATTAACCCCTAAACCTCAGTTCTCCGACATTGCCGATACTAACTAAATAACTAAATAAAGCTATTAACCCCTAAACCGCAGTTCCCCGACATTGCCAACACTAAATAAACCTATTAACCTCTATACCGCCATTCCCAAACATTGCCAACACTAACTAAACCTATTAAACCCTAAACCGCGGTTTCCAACATAGCCGACACTAACTAAACCTATTAACCCCTAAACCGTAGTTCCCTGACATCGCCGACACTAACTAAAACACTAAATAAGCCTATTAACCCCTAAATTGTAGTTCCCCAACATCGCTGACACTAACTAAACCTATTAACCCCTAAACCGCAGTTCCCCGACATTGCCGATACTAACTAAATAAAGCTATTAACCCCTAAACCACAGTTCCCCGACATCGCCAATACTAAATTAACCTATTAACCCCTATACCGCCGTTCCCAAACATCGCCAACACTAACTAAACCTATTAACCCCAAAACCGCGGTTCCCAAACATCGCCGACACTAACTAAACCTATTAACCCCTAAACCGCAGTTCCCTGACATCGCTGACACTAACTAAAACACTAAATTATTATTATTATCATTTATTTGTAAAGCGCTACAAAATTCCGTAGCGCTGGGTACAATGATAGGGGTATACAATGACAAAGATTTGTGATAAAATAAAAAACATTACAAAACTAAACAAATCTAGTACAGGAGGAAGAGGGCCCTGCTCCGGAGAGCTCACAGTCTATAGGTTAAGGGTGCAGAGACATAAGGTTGGGGTAGCTTGTTACATCGATTGTATTTGCAGCAGTGAGTCAGGCAGTTCATGTACATGTATTAGTTTGGTTCGGATGAGGGATGGAGGAGAGATGGTAAGCTTCTCTGAATAGGTGAGTTTTCAAGGAGCGTCTGAAGCTATACAAGGTTGGAGACTGTCTTAAGGAGCGGGGTAGAGAGTTCCAGAGGACAGGAGCAGCACATGCGAAGTCTTGGAGGTGGGAGTGGGACTTAGAGATAACAGGAGTGTAGAGACGTAGGTCAGAGGTTGATCGAAGAGGACGGTATGGGGAATATTTCACGATGAGAGAGAAAATATAGTTTGGAGTTAGACTGTTGAGTGCCTTGTAAGTTAGGGTTAATACTTTAAATTGTATTCTGGAGTGTATGGGGAGCCAGTGTAGAGACTGGCAGAGCGGAGCAGCTGATGTAGATCGGCGACTTAGGTGGATAAGTCTAGCAGAAGCATTCATAATAGATTGGAGGGAGGAGAGGCGGTGTTTTGGAAGGCCATTTAGGAGTAGATTGCAATAATCAATGCGTGACAAAATGAGGGAATGAATAAGTATTTTTGCAGTTTTTTGAGTAAGGAAGGGATGAATTCTGGAAATGTTTCATGGTGTGAACGGCAGGATTTGGTAAGCGCTTGTATATATGGGTTGAATATGAGTTCTGAGTCTAGTGTTACCCCAAGACAGCGGACCTGGAGTGAGGTGTTGAGAATAGAGTCTCCAACTGTCAGAGAAATGTCAGGTGTTGGATGTCTCGAAGAGGGGGGAATAAGAAGCAGCTCAGTTTTGGACAGATTGAGTTGGAGGTAGTGTGAAGACATCCAAGAGAAAATTGCAGAGAGGCAGTCAGAAATCTGGTTGAGTAAAGAGGGAGAGATATCAGGAGAGGAAAGATAGATTTGGGTATCATCAGCATATAGGTGGTACAGGAATCCAAAGGAGGCTATAAGTTTTCCAAGGCAGGATGTATAAAGAGAGAAAAGCAAGGGGCCAAGACAGAGCCTTGCAGTACTCCAACTGAGAGAGGCATAGGATCACAAGATATCTTGTTAAAGGAAACTGAAAACGAGCGGTTTGACAGATATGATGAAAACCAGGATAGGGCTGTGTCTCAGATGCCAAATGAATGTAGTATTTTTAGGAGGAGAGGATGGTCAACTGTGTCAAAATCTGCGGACAGGTCAAAAAGAATTAGTAAGGAGTAATGGCCTTTTGCTTTAGCTGATAACAGGTCATTTGTTACTTTAGCAAGAGCAGTTTCTGTTGAGTGTTTAGGGAGGAAACCAGATTGTAGTGGATCAAGTAAGAAGTTAGTTGTGAGAAATTGAGTTAGCCGATTATAGACTAGTCGTTCCAAAAATTTTGAAGCAAAGGGAAGTAAGAAGACCAGTCGATAGTTAGAAGGGGTGGAGGGGTCAAGCAAGGACTTTTTTTAGGATTGGTATGATTGACGCATGCTTGAATGTGTCAGGAAATGTGCCATGGGTGAGAGATTGGTTAAAAAGATGAGTTAGGGTAAATACATCTATTAACCCATAAACCATCATTCCCAAACATCACCAACACTAACTAAACCTATTAACCCCTAAACCACAGTTCCCCAACATCGCCGACACTAACTAAACCTATTAACCCCTAAACAGCCGTACACCCACATCGCCAACACTAACTAAAACACTAACGGCTAGATTTAGAGTTTTGTCGGTAAGGACCCGCGTAGCTAACGCTGGCTTTTTTCTGGCCGCACCATAAAAATAACTCTGGTATTGAGAGTCCACAGAAAGGCTGCGTTAGGCTCCAAAAAAGGAGCGTAGAGCATATTTAACGCAACTGCAACTCTCGATACCAGAGTTGCTTACGGACGCGGCCAGCCTCAAAAATGTGCTTGTGCACGATTCCCCCATAGGAAACAATGGGGCTGTTTGAGCTGAAAAAAAACCTAACACCTGCAAAAAAGCTGCGTTCAGCTCCTAACGCAGCCCCATTGTTTGCTATGGGGAAACACTTCCTACGTCTGCACCTAACACTCTAACATGTACCCCGAGTCTAAACACCCCTAACCTTTCACTTATTAACCCCTATTCTGCCGCCCCCGCTATCGCTGACCCCTGTATATTATTTTTAACCCCTAATCTGCCGCTCCGTAAACCGCAGCTACTTACATTATCCCTATGTACCCCTAATCTGCTGCCCCTAACACCGCCGACACCTATATTATATTTATTAACCCCTAATCTGCCCCCCAGAACGTCGCCTCCACCTGCCTACACTTATTAACCCCTAATCTGCCGACCTGAGCGCTACTATAATAAAGTTATTAACCCCTAATCCGCCTCACTAACCCTATAATAAATAGTATTAACCCCTAATCTGCCCTCCCTAACATCGCCGACACCTAACTTCAATTATTAACCCCTAATCTGCCGACTGGAGCTCACCGCTATTCTAATAAATGTATTAACCCCTAAAGCTAAGTCTAACCCTAACACTAACACCCCCCTAAATTAAATATAATTTACATCTAACGAAATTAATTATCTCTTATTAAATAAATTATTCCTATTTAAAGCTAAATACTTACCTGTAAAATAAATCCTAATATAGCTACACTATAAATTATAATTATATTATAGCTATTTTAGGATTAATATTTATTTTACAGGTAACTTTGTAATTATTTTAACCAGGTACAATAGCTATTAAATAGTTAATAACTATTTAATAGTTACCTAGTTAAAATAATAACAAAATTACCTGTAAAATAAATCCTAACCTAAGTTACAATTAAACCTAACACTACACTATAATTAAATTAATTAAATAAAATATCTACAATTACCTACAATTAAACCTAACACTACACTATCAATACATTAATTAAATACAATATCTACAAATAACTACAATGAAATAAACTAACTAAAGAACAAAAAATAAAAAAGAACTAAGTTACAAAAAATAAAAATATATTTACAAACATAAGGAAAATCTTACAACAATTTTAAACTAATTACACCTACTCTAAGCCCCCTAATAAAATAACAAAGCCCCCCAAAATAAAAAATGCCCTACCCTATTCTAAATTACTAAAGTTCAAAGCTCTTTTACCTTACCAGCCCTGAACAGGGCCCTTTGCGGGGCATGCCCCCAAAGAATTCAGCTCTTTTGCCTGTAAAAAAAAACCATACAATACCCCCCCCCCAACATTACAACCCACCACCCACATACCCCTAATCTAACCCAAACCCCCCTTAAATAAACCTAACACTAAGCCCCTGAAGATCATCCTACCTTGTCTTCACCATACCAGGTTCACCGATCCGTCCTGGCTCCAAAATCTTCATCCAACCCAAGCGGGGGCTGGTGATCCATCATCCGACGGCTGAAGAGGTCCAGAAGAGGCTCCAAAGTCTTCATCCTATCCGGGAAGAAGAGTAGATCCGGACCAGCAACCATCATCTTCCAAGCGGCATCTTCTATCTTCATCCGATGAGGACCGGCTCCATCCTGAAGACCTCCACCGCGGACCCATCTTCATCCGGCGACGTCCAACTGAAGAATGACGGTTCCTTTAAAGGGACGTCATCCAAGATGGCGTCCCTCGAATTCCGATTGGCTGATAGGATTCTATCAGCCAATCGGAATTAAGGTAGGAATATTCTGATTGGCTGATGGAATCAGCCAATCAGAATCAAGTTCAATCCGATTGGCTGATCCAATCAGCCAATCAGATTGAGCTTGCATTCTATTGGCTGTTCCGAAGATGCCGCTTGGAAGATGATGGTTGCCGGTCCGGATCTACTCTTCTTCCCGGATAGGATGAAGACTTTGGAGCCTCTTCTGGACCTCTTCAGCCGCCGGATGATGGATCGCCAGCCCCCGCTTGGGTTGGATGAAGATTTTGGAGCCAGGACGGATCGGTGAACCTGGTATGGTGAAGACAAGGTAGGATGATCTTCAGGGGCTTAGTGTTAGGTTTATTTAAGGGGGGTTTGGGTTAGATTAGGGGTATGTGGGTGATGGGTTGTAATGTTGGGGGGGGTATTGTATGTTTTTTTTTACAGGCAAAAGAGCTGAACTTCTTGGGGCATGCCCCGCAAAGGGCCCTGTTCAGGGCTGGTAAGGTAAAAGAGCTTTGAACTTTAGTAATTTAGAATAGGGTAGGGCATTTTTTATTTTGGGGGGCTTTGTTATTTTATTAGGGGGCTTAGAGTAGGTGTAATTAGTTTAAAATTGTTGTAAGATTTTCCTTATGTTTGTAAATATTTTTTTATTTTTTGTAACTTAGTTCATTTATTTTTTGTACTTTAGTTAGTTTATTTCATTGTATTTATTTGTAGGTATTGTATTTAATTAATTTATTGATAGTGTAGTGTTAGGTTTAATTGTAACTTAGGTTAGGATTTATTTTACAGGTATATTTGTAATTATTTTAACTATTTTAGCTATTAAATAGTTCTTAACTATTTAATAGCTATTGTACCTGGTTAAAATAATTACAAAGTTACCTGTAAAATAAATATAAATCCTAAAATAGCTATAATATAATTATAATTTATATTGTAGCTATATTAGGGTTTATTTTACAGGTAAGTATTTATCTTTAAATAGGAATAATTTATTTAATAAGAGTTAATTAATTTTGTTAGATTAAAATTATATTTAAGTTAGGGGGGTATTAGTGTTAGGGTTAGACTTAGCTTTAGGGGTTAATACATTTATTAGAATAGCGGTGAGCTCCAGTCGGCAGATTAGGGGTTAATAATTGAAGTTAGGTGTCGGCGATGTTAGGGAGGGCAGATTAGGGGTTAATACTATGTATTATAGGGTTAGTGAGGCGGATTAGGGGTTAATAACTTTATTATAGTAGCGCTCAGGTCCGCTCGGCAGATTAGGGGTTAATAAGTGTAGGCAGGTGGAGGCGACGTTGAGGGGGGCAGATTAGGGGTTAATAAATATAATATAGGGGTCGGCGGTGTTAGGGGCAGCAGATTAGGGGTACATAGCTATAATGTAGGTGGCAGCTCTTTGCGGTCGGCAGATTAGGGGTTAATTATTGTAGGTAGCTGGCTGCGACGTTGTGGGGGGCAGGTTAGGGGTTAATAAATATAATATAGGGGTCGGCGGTGTTAGGGGCAGCAGATTAGGGGTACATAAGGATAACGTAGGTGGCGGTCGGCAGATTAGGGGTTAAAAAAATTTAATAGAGTGGCGGCGATGTGGGGGGACCTCGGTTTAGGGGTACATAGGTAGTTTATGGGTGTTAGTGTACTTTAGAGTACAGTAGTTAAGAGCTTTATGAACCAGAAAGCTCTTAACTCCTGACTTTTTTCTGCGGTTGGAGTCTTGTCGTTAGATTTCTAACGCTCTCTTCAGACACGACTCTAAATACCAGAGTTAGAAAGATCCCATTGAAAAGATAGGATACGCAATTGACGTAAGGGGATCTGCGGTATGGAAAAGTTGCGGCTGAAAAGTGAGCGTTAGACCCTTTTTTGAGTGACTCCAAATACCGGAGGTAGCCTAAAACCAGCATTAGGAGCCTCTAACACTGGTTTTCACGGCTACCGCCAAACTCCAAATCTAGGCCTAACTAAACCTATTAACCCCTAAACCACCTTACACCCACAAGCCAACACTAACTAAAACTATTAACCCCTAAACTGCCACCCTCACATCGCAACAACCTAAATTAAACTATATTAACCCTAAACCTAACACCCCCCTAACTTTAAGATAATTAAAATAGACCTAAATTAAAGTTACAATTATTAACTACCTATTTAAAAATAAATACAAACTTATCTGTGAAATAAAAATAAAACCTAAGCTAGCTACAATATTACTATTTACTACCTAGTTAAAAAAATGCAAACTTACCTGTGAAATAAAAATAAAACCTAAGCTTACACTAATAAAACCTAACATTACTAAAAATAAAAAACCTAACATTACTAAAAATAAAAAACCTAACATTAAAAAAAACTTAAAACTTCAATTGCAAAAATTAATAAACACTAAAATAAAAAAATACCATTACAAAAAATAACAAACTATTCTAAAAAACCCACCCAAAATTAAAAAAAAACAAATCTATAATAAACTACCAATGGCCCCTAAAAGGGCCTTTTGTAGGGCATTGCCCTAAAGAAATCAGCTCTGTTTATGAAATAAAAATACAAATACCCACTAACATTACAAACCCCCATCCCCCAACCCAAAAAATAAAAAAAAACTATCTAAAAAACCTTTTGTAGGGCATTGCCCTAAAGTTAACAGCTCTTTTGCTAACACAATTACAACAAACACCCCCTAACATTACAAACCCCCAGCTCCCAAACCCACAAAATAAAAATCTACCCATTGCCCTAAAAGGGCATTTTTATGGGCATTGCCCTTAAAAGGGCATTCAGCTCTTTTTCGGCCCATTAAAATAAAGAAGCCTTAATCTAACCCCCCCCCCAAAAAAAAAGAGCCCTAACACTTACCCCAAAATCGGTACTCACAGTTGCTGAAGTCTGGTAAAAGATCTTCATCCCAACGGCGAAGCATCTTCATCCAGGCGGCTCCATCCCTGCGGAGACAGAGCAGTCGATGCGCGGAGGCGGAGGTCCATTGGTCCGACATGGAGGTTCTCTTCATGCGATCGTCCACAGCACACTGAGGATTCAATGCAAGCTACCCCTTTTATATAGGTGTACAGTTGCATTCCTATTGGCTGAAAAATTAAAATCAGCCAATATGAATTAGAGCTGCTTAAATCCTATTTGCTGATTTGAATAGCCTATAGGATTTAAGCAGCTCTCATTCCTATTGGCTGATTAAAAAAAATTCAATGGTTTGTAATGTTAGGGGGTGTTTGTTTTTATTTGTTTGCAAAAGAGCTGTTAACTTTAGGGCAATGCCCTACAAAAGGCCCTTTTAAGGGCCCTTGGTAGTTTATTAGATTAGATTAGTGTTTTTTATTTTGGGGTGTTTTTTTTTTTTAAAAACGGGGTATTAGAAAAGGAATAATTTTTATTATCTTGGATAATTTTATTTATTTTTTAGTTATTTTTTGTAATGGTAGTTTTTTTTTATTTTTTGTAATTTTAGTGCTTATTATTTTTGTAATTGTAGTTTTAATTTTTTAGTAATCTTATTTTTTTTTTATTTTTAGTAATGTTAGTTTTTTACTTTTAGTATTGTTAGGTTTTATTAGTGCAAGCTTAGGTTTTATTTTTATTTCACAGGTGAATTTGTATTTATTTTAACTAGGTAGTTAGTAAATAGTAATATTGTAGCTATCTTAGGTTGTATTTTTATTTCACAGGTAAGTTTGTATTTATTTTTAAATAGGTAGTTATTTAATAATTGTAACTAATTTAGGTCTATTTTAATTATGTTAAAGTTGGGGGTGTCAGGTTTAGGTGTTTATATAGTTTAATTTAGCGGTTTAGGGGTTAATAGTTTTAGTTAGTGTTGGTGATATGGGTTTATGGTGCCTTAGGGGTTAATAAGTTTAGTTAGTGTCAGCGATGTCGGGGAACTGCGGTTTAGGGGTTAATAGGTTTAGTTAGTGTTGGCGATGTCGGGGAACTGCGGTTTAGGGGTTAATAGGTTTAGTTAGTGATGTTGGGGAATGGTGGTTTAGGGGTTTGATATCTTTATTTAGTGATTTAGTTAGTGTCGGCGATGTAGGGGAACTGCGGTTTAGATTAGAACAATGAAAAATTCTGAATATGAATAAAGAATAGATCTAAAAATTCGGAAACTGATTTATTTATTTGTGGAATTTTTTGGGATTTTAGTTATGGTGCCGAATTGGAAATTCAGATTTATTCGAATCTGCCAAAATTCGTCCGAAAACGAAATTCTGCCGAAACGAAACGCACATGTCTATTTATTTATATACTGTCACAATTGGACTCTTGCTTTATAAATATAATAGTAAATGTTACCCATTGTATCAGTTTTTTTTTATGCTATTAAAAACAAAATAAATTAGTTAACAAAAAAGACAATTATACTAGCACCTTCTTTTGTAAACAATCAAATTACTATTGTTTGGTAAATTTCTGTAGGCAAAATATGTGATCATATTTAAACTACAATATGTTCTAGGCCAATGTAGTTTATGTGACCAATTTTAAAATTTTCTTGCAAGTAGGTTTTATTCTATTAATATTCTATCCACAGCATACATTAAATTGAAAACACAAAAAGAAGTATTTTTAATACATAATCTGCAGTGTATGAGGACATAGAAACATTTCTGATGACTAAACTCACATTAAAGGGACACAAACCCCAATTTTTTTCTTTCATGATTCAGATAAAGCATGCAATTTTAAGCAACTTTCTAATTTACTCCTATTATAAATTGTTATTTTTTCTCTTGCTATCTTTATTTGAAAAACCAGGAATGTAAGCATAGGAGCTGACTTATTTTTGGTTCAGCACCTGAGTAGAGCTTGCTGATTAGTGGCTACATTTACCCACCAATCAGAAGGTTTTAACCAGGTTCTGAACCATAAAAGGGCCGGATCCTATGCTTACGTTCCAGCTTTTTCAAATAAATATAGGAAGAGGGCAAAGAAAAAATTATAATTGGAATAAATTAGAAAGTTACATAAAATGGCATGCTCTATTGAATCATGAAAAAAAAATTGGGTTTTGTGTCCCAAAGAGAAAAGTGATATTTAGGAATCTATAAAAAACAATGCTGAGTGATTAACCCCTTCAAAATCCCCAACCACACCATGGATCTCACAAGTCTTATGATGTATGTGAGATGCATTCTTTTGTGGTACAGTCATAGGGATGCCACATACTGTGCATAAATATATATCTCCACTGAAGCACATTTACACATTTTTTACCCCCACCACTTTAGTTTCTAGTTCTGTTCGAAATCAATGTCTATCAGAAAGCAAATGTAGATACATTGGCAAATCTAATTTGATCTGTTGTGTCTATAAAACAAATGATTATCTTCCATGGACAAGATATGATTTAGGTGAGCACATTTTATAACTAATGTTATGGATTTTATTAACCCATGCATGACTCGAACAATTAAAATATTGTTCAATTTGAATATTTCTTTTTTTACCACTGCTCTCCTTTTCTTCAAGTCATCACATTTACATAAGATGGAAATATAAAACAATTTGGACTTGGTGCGTTTTATTAGCATTTTCTACTAGTGCATACAAACAACAGTTCCTCTTATGTTTTACAGAGGATAGATTATGCAATTTCCTGAAAAATATACGAAAGATAACTTAATAACATTCAGCAATTAGTTTTACTACCAACATGATACTGTATATTTAGCTTTAAATTATATTTGATATATATATAGTGTGAATAATTTTGTAACCATTATTCAGAAATGAAACTTTAAACAGAATTAAATAATCAAATAAGGTGACCAGTTTTACACTTACATTCACCTTTTAACCCCTTGGCTGCTGTATAGAGCTGCACAGCAAAGTACTTTAGTTCTCTCTTGCAACCAAGGAGTTAAAGGGACAGTCAACACTAAAATTGCTATTGCTTAGAAAGATATATAATGCCTTTACTACGCATTCCCCAGCTTTGCACAACCAACATTGTTATATTTATATACTTTATAACATGTAAACCTCTAAATTTCTGCCTGTTTCTAAGCCACTACAGAGTCTTATCACATGCTTTTTTATTTGCTTTTCACAACAAGAGACTGCTAGTTCATGTGAGCTATATAGATAACATTGTGCTAAGGCCCCTGGGTTGTGGCTGACACTGCACTAATTGGCTAAAATGCAAGTCAATCTATACTATAATCGCATTTGTATCCATCGGTGTCGCCATTTGCGCACACATCCTCAAAGGAATGTTGGCCGTGCAAGGCAGCAAAAAGAATGTTGGCTGTGCGCACAGCCAAAATAATCCACCTGGATGCAGCGAAGCTGCATCCCGGTGGATTCCGAAAATGGCAGGGTGGTGAGGTGGATTCTTTCACCACCCTGCCATTTTCGGAATCCACCTGGATGCAGCGTAGGCAAACTCGAAGCCTTAAAAAACAAAACAAAAAAAAATGCAACCGCACGAAATAACGAAAAAACACTTAACCGCCCGCAAGAAATAAATAAAAAAACACGTAACCGCCCACACAAAGTATAACAAACACCAAAACCGTCAACCCCCACATCGCAAAATAATAATGTATATAACAGTTTCGGTGTACATACATTAATATGACAGTCTAATTTATCTTGATTGGTTGACTTATTTCTCTGAACGCTTATGACTGTTTCCAATATGTAACAATTGGGGTTCCCTTTAATTGTAATTCAAGATGTGGGGATTATCTATCTTTTTGAACAATATTTTTTTTTTTTTTTAGGTGACTTTCCCTTTAAAGCAAATTGGTTGCCAGTCCTACATTTTCTACATTCAAAACTGTAGGCATTCCATCTAAAGTGAACCATTTGTAAAGTAATTGTAATGGTTCTGTGAGCATTGAAAAGTGAAATGCACATAATAATTTTCTTTACCAGCGATTGTGAATACAGGTATAAACAAACCTCTGTGAGAGAATAATAAATATAGACTAAGAATGAACAAAGGTAACTTATGTAAATATTATTTTATACTCTGAATAAATCAGTTGAGACGCTGCTTGCCAAAGAAAGTGATAAACTCCAGAAGCATATAGCATACTGTGCGTGCAAACAAAAGAATATTGTGAAATGGAATGATCCACTAGAATAAATGATTCAGTACACAGCTATTCCATCACAGCTTCTAAACTTCCTCTGTATAACAATCATTCTGCAAACCTGTCCAAATTTAAAAAAAAAAAAAACTTTTTGGAGTTGAGTATCTAAACTTTGCCGGTTCTGATGTGGTTTTTCACGTCGACCCTTACAGGGGCTTGCCTGGTGGAATTATCTTTTAAAAAAAAAAAAGGGGCTGTTCCTGCGAGTGAAGATGACTCAGATAGAAAAAAAATGGAGCTTGCTGAAAAAAAAGGAAACTTTGCGGTGTAGGGAGAAGTTAGCAGTGAGTAGGGGACGCATTTTAAATAAAAAACAAATCACATTTTTCTCCTTTCTGAAGATGTCATCTTACAATTGCCTCTATTTTTGTATTTTACATATTTTATCACAACCTCGCAACCTTTTAGCTTGCGAGAAAAAAAATGAGAGATCTGTAGGGCAGAAATGTTTAGATAATTACACTTAGGTTTGAGAGAAAATTTCATACACTCCCATGGAATGCCTGTGTTAAGGCTATTTTACTATAAAACAACAATCATGCTTTGGAGTACAAATTTCTATGTGTTTTTTGCACATCCAGTGTACTTAAATTACAATTTATGCTGTGCATATTTAATATAATTTTTTTTAGTGTAATTTACATACATTTTGGTGAGCAATTTTGTTACGAAATTTGATGCACCTTAACAATAAAAAAAAATTGATGCGTATTTATATCTGAATTGTTCAATTATGAGTTTTGTATGATTTTTATTGTGCACTTTTGTAATAAGCATCTCTTTCCCATACGAAATACAGTATACGCCCCTTAGCGAGACACCCTGTTATTATTATTGCTTACTACATTTAGCCACCGATAAACAAGTGTAACCCAGGTTCTGATTAAAAAAATGGTCTGGCTCCTAAGCGTTACATTCCTGCTTTTTAAATAAAGATAGCAATAGAACGAAGAAAAATTGATAATAGGGGTAAATTAGAAAGATGCCTTAAATTGCATGCTTTATCTGAATCATTAAAGAACAAAAATTGGCTTTAGTATCACTTTAACTATGTACAGACTGGAACTACAATTGGTGCAGCAGGTACAGTGATACTAGGGCCCAAGCAGCTAGTCTAAACATAGGTGTATAGGTTCTTATTTTATCTGTGTATATGTACTTATCATCATTAAACTGTGCAGCATACACTTCAGTATATAGATACTCACAACATTAAACAGTGCAGTGTATTCCCTAATAGTGTATAGATATTCTGTCATACAGCACAGCATAGTTATCAGAGTATACATACTCATCATATTTATACAGAGCGCAGTGTACTCATCACTGTGTATGGTATAGAAACTCACATCATTATATACAGCACAGTGCTCACTGCCAGTGTCTAAATACAGAGTATCATTATAAAGTGCAGCATGCTCATTATCAGTGTGTATGCATGTTTCAAGAAAGGGGAACAGACAACTCTGAAACAATAATGAACATTTTGCAACTAAAAACAATATTCACATTGTGTGATACATTAATATGAAAAACTAAATAATCAAATGGTCGATTTTTCTAGATTTTTGTATGTCTTTATTCACAATGTTAAAAAGATGCATGAAAGTCAAGCAGCGAAGCCTAGGTTGACCCTAATTTCTTTTAATACAGATTATAATCTAACATATCTATATTTCTATTTATCAGCTATCTACCTTTCTGTCTTTATCTGCGTGTATTTTTTAGGTTTGTTCGCAAAACAGCTGATGTCTGATATAAAATGGAAGAATTGCATTTATTTGTCTTAAAAATATATATATATTAATATACATTTTTTTCATTCAGTTAAATGTTGGTGTTGAATGTTATTCTATTAATTGATATATTGTGAATAGCAATTTTGTTTTGTAAAATTATTTATGAAGATTTAAATAATTGAGAGCAAAAATCACTATAGATCTTTTAACAATGTTATCTATTCCAGAATTTCCGTGCCCCTCTGTGTCTTTTGGGTTATCAAACTTGAAACACTCTGATCCAGTTATAACCATTTTATTACTAGCTTTCAAGTACTTTTGTGTTTTATTTTCAATAATTCCAGGTAAGGTTTCATGACAAGCAGGCAAACAAGGCACAGAATCAAACATCACTAAGAGCAGTCAGGTCAGGCTAAGGTCAAAAGCACAAACAGGCAGCAAAGCAAACAAATCAAAAGACCGGAGAATAGTCAAATCAAAGCCAAAATAGTCAGTCAGCAACAAGGTTTCAGAAGACACAGGCTATAGCACACCAAGGAAGCTAGTTCTGTAAACTGGCAGGGAATACAGGAAGAGGCTGAATGTAAATACTGTGAGCTTAATTGCAAAACGAGTCACAGCTGTAGGTAGGTGGTGTCAGACTCAGAGAGTAAAGAAGAAAAAAAGTATAACTTGCAACAAGCAGTTTGCAGCTCAAGTTCTTCCATGGCTCTTAGACAAAGTAACAGAACAGGAAACTGCATACCCCATTTTAAAGGGATACTCAAGTCAAATTTAAACTTTAATTATTCAGATAGAGAATGCAATTTTTATACAACTTTCCAATTTACTTCCATTAACAACATGCACATTCTTTTTATATTTAAACTTTTTGAGTCACCAGCTCCTACTGAGCATGTGTAAGAATTCACAGAATAAACATATATGCATTTGTGATTGGCTGAGGGCTGTCACATGGTACTTGTATTCATTTGTAATTGGCTGATGGCTGTCACATGGTACAGGGGGAGTGGACATAAGACATAACTTTTAAAATTGTCAGAAAAAAATCTACTACTCATTTAAAGTTCAGAATAAGTGCTATTGCATTGTCTTGTTATCTTGCATTTGTTGATTATGCAAATTTACTGTATTTACTGGCCCTTTAACTCCCATGGCAACTCCCAGGCATGACAATGAACATCTCTTGCCTTTCCTTATCCAGTAACAAATCCAAATCACACCTCTTCATGAGGCAACTAGTGGGGGGAGTTTGACTATTTCAAAATAATTGCACAGCAAGCAAGGTGTTAATGCACATAATTATACTCGCCCAGTATATTTATTGCAAGACAGCAGAAAAATCTTCTAGGTGTTACCGTCCCTTTAAAGCCTCTTTATAATAGTGTAAGTCTGGTACGCAGGTGTTTTAATAAAATGTAGTATTCTGAATCTTTAATTTATGAAAAAGGAGTAAAAAAAATCTGATAATATTGTTGACCCTGAATGCAAGTAAAAAAAAAGGAAAATAAATATTCTCATTTTCAAATTAGTAAAACATACCGCAGCTTTTTGCAGAAATAAAAATATAATTAATGAGTCACTAATATGAAATCTAGGAAACCTCTGAACTAACCATCTAAGGTAGAAAAAAAAAGTTAACACAAAATCTAAAAAATGCTAATCCATCCTAAAAATTGTAGCAATGTCAGATTTCATTAGTTTTAAAAAAATGCTTTCTTTGCAAAACGAAGACACTCTTGTATATTCAAATTGAAAAAAAGGGCAGTGGGAATTTCTGTGTCATGGTATGTCAAACAGGATTTTTAATTATGAGACAGTTAAAGGGTTAGAAAACTATGCAAAATGTAACCTAATTAAAACACATTATACCAGTGATTGCTAATCTTGGTACTCCAGATGCTTCAGAACTACATTAACCATGATGCTTAAGCACTCTGAAGACCAGTCAAGCATCATGGGAAATGTAGTTCTAAAATATCTGGAGTGCCAAGGTTAGCCATCACTGCATTATAAAAACTATAATATAGTCTATCAAATAAAACGTTGAAAAACGAAGCTTCTATATACCATGGTTTTTAATTTAATGTTGTCATGAAAGAAGCGATAACGACCGCCAACAAAAGGAGGCATAGTTTATGTTAATCCTGCTACCTCCCCCTATCCAATAGTGAGGCATTTGGGTCCCTTAATTTTAAAAATGAATTTTAATAAAAATCGCATGCGCACTTGCTTTATTAGAAATTGGCATGCACACTACTTATGTAAATGTAAAGCGGCCATCTTTGTAGTTGGTTAGTCTAGGGTAGTAGTCCATATACTATTTCAACATGCTCATTAGTCTAGGGGTACTTTGTATACTTACCTCAAACAACACAGCTAAATCTTCTGCCGTTCCTTCCTCTTCAACTTCCTCGGTCCCCATAACTTCAGTGCTCTGGTGCACCACTCCCTTTGGCGTCAACGTCACAATCCATGTGTCTGTCTTGCATCCGGCGCTTGGATCATGATGCGCTACTGGAGAAAGCAGAGAAGGGGTGATACTGCACACGCGTGGGCAATAAAATAAATTTTAATGCGCATGCGAGCCACCATGATGTTTCTACTTAGGTAGAACATTGTAATAAGGCCCATATAATAAGTAAAAAATGGGGTTGGCATAGCAGCAATTTTATAAATAAAATTAAAAGAAAATGAAAGAAAACGTTAAAGATGTGCCAAATAGAAATATATTTATTATAAACAGATGTTTTCAACAAGTTAAAAGTTTACTACCTAAAAGGCAAATGCTTCATGGTTTTGATGGTGATTTTATAGGTAAATGGGGCCAAAGCTCAAGGAGACAAAGTAATACAAACATGTTTGCAAAATATAATAATTCTCCTTGGGTGCAGGGAAATGGATGCTGTTTGTTGTGTTCCAATGAAGGCACCATAAAATGCAAAGGTGCAAACTTAGTGCCATTCTTACCTATTTATGTGGGGAAATTATGAAAGTCAATATATATTCCCATTGTTTATCAACACTCTTGCTTGGTTTAAGACAGCTGTTTGGCTACAATGGTACTGGGTAGCCAGGGCCAAACACCATTAAGTAGATTTACACTATAATCCTTGGGATCTCCAATAGAAAACAAATAATAATAATAATAATAAAAAATATAATTACAAACAATATGATATTCAAATTAGTCAATTTTAGTTGATAGCAAGGTATCTGGTTCAGTCCCAATGGGTATAATCACAGTTCTCTAGAGTGATCCCCCCCCCCAGATATTGGCTGTTCCTCTTCTAAATCCCACTCCAGGTCTCATAGACAAAGCAAATGTGTAAATCAGTAGCTCAATCCCAAATATATGATCAAAGGAATCCCTAGGTACTCATTCTGAACAGTCAAAGTTGCAACAGTACTGTTGCTTAAAAAGGACTTATTGAGCCAAAACAAACATACAACGTTTCAGACCTCAGTCCTTAGTCATGTATAAGGATACAACAGTACAAATCCACATTTAAGCAATGGTACTGCTGCAACTTTGACTGTTTTGACTATTCTTTGAGGTTTTGGTATAGACCCTAGCAGCCTGCATGTATCTTCTCCACCTGGGTGCTGAAGAGCTGTGTTTATTTATGTACTCATTCTGGTGTGCTAGTAGATGTGTTCTGGAGATTCACAGTGCTCCAGCTCACTGAACTCCGGCTACAGGTATCTCCAAAAGTCCAAAGTGGTAGCGTAGCGGTCTAACAAAGTAGCATGAAAGTTGCACAAGCATATTGGTATACAATTGTAAAATGATTTATTAAAACACAAGTGCACAAAAATGAGGGGAATATTATCTAGAATTGTAAACCCTCATAAGCAACGCGTTTTTGGGCTCACAGGCCGTTTCTTCAGGCATAAACAGAGGCACCCTCTGTTTTGTCTTTGAACATTTCCAAACACCATTAAACCCACAAACAGCCATTGGATGTCTGTCTGACTAAAGGACTAATGGCTCTGCACCAATTAGTCATTCGCCCTTATCTTAAGACCAATCAGTGAATTTTTGATTCAGCACCTGGATAGCGGTTGCTGATTGGTGGCTAAATGTAGCCACCAATCAGCAAGCACTACCCAGGGTGCTGAACTAAAAATGGGCCGGCTCTTAAGCTTACATTCCTGCTTTTTCAAATAAAGATACCAAGAGAATGAAGAAAAATGTAAAATAGGAGTAAATTAGAAAGTTGCTTAAAATTGCATGCTCTGGGGCACATTTATGATTGTGCGAGTGGACATGATCCGATATAACCGATCATGTCCGCTACACATCAATAAATGCCGACAGAATACGCTCTCTGCATTTATCATTGCACCAGCAGTTCTTGTGAACTATGCTCTTTGCCTCTGCAAATCTGTTGACTCTATACAAACTGTATTTGCTTCTGAATATCTTCATCAACTGCATAGAGCTGGAGAAAATAGTACAAAAGTATATTAATACAACAGTGTTGGTTATGCAAAACTGGGGAATGTGTAATAAAGGAATTATCTATATATTAAAACAATAACATTTCTATTGTAAACTGTCCTTTTAAAATTGCATGCTCTATCTGAATCATAAAAGAAAACAATTGGGTTTTGTACCCCCTTAAAAATAATTTTTAATAAATAATAAATTAAACTAGCACCAAATAAAGGGAGATTCTAGACATTTTCTATACCAATATAAGTATACAGTACAATTTTTAAGGAAACTTTAAAATGAAAAATAATTTCCACTGCCCAAGTACACGTTTATGGAAATTTAAAATCTGCCAATCAGAAGCTAAGCTATCCATTCTATGATGGTGTGTGGTTCTGTTGTAGCTATAACAACCTGGATAGAGTTTTGCCATGCTGACAGACAACACTACAATTATAGATGGAAGAAGTATTTGCATTGAGACTTATTTTGGGCTAGATTACGAGTGGCGCGCTATCAGGTTTTCATGTCCTTTTGCATGCACGTTCAATTCAATTAAAAGTCGAAAGCATGAGCACAATTGTGGTTTACGCTAGAATGATTACCGCCACCTTAGAGCTCTAGTTAACTGTTACCCTTGACAAAATAGTGTCACAAAGCACATCAAAAATATATTTAACAGTACAGTTACACTCATAATAACACTGTCTAATAAAAAAATTATTTAAAAAAAAATATTGCATAAAAAAGTTATAAGGGCTCAAGGTGTTATCCAAAATAAAATTGTTAAACCTAATCCCTATGAAAAAACAAACAAACCATAATCCAATGCTAAACTACCAATAGCCCTTAAAATGGCTTTTTGTAGGGCATTGCCCTAAGTTAAACAGCTCTTTTACATTAAAAATACAGGGTACAGGGGTGGGTGCATTGCTTACAGGGCAGTGTAATTTTTAACAATAGCATATGTTCACATTTTCAAAGTGAACATTTTATAAGTGAGGCACTAATTTTTAAGAATTATACAAGAACTACAATCAATACTCTCCATACTGCTGGTTACTAACTAACAAACTGCCTACTGACATCTTCTAAGGAATGCCGAGTTAACCTATTGGGGGGTAGTTATCAACGTGTCAACTTTCCTGCCTTCGCCGGCCCAATACGCCTGCCTAAGCTCGCCTACCATCGCCGCCGCGGACCTGAAAAAATTCGCCTAAGTTATCAATAAATCTGTCAAAAAGCCGCGCACCAAGTACGGGGCGATGAGCAGCGGATTGTGAGAGTTATCACTCATCCGATCTCGCTGCTCTTCTGCTTTTTTACAGCTTTATTGCTAGCCTGTCACTAAGCACCCACACTAGACTACACTGTTCTACCCCCTATACCGGCGCCCCCGGAGCCCCCCGCAACTCAATAAAGTTACTAACCCCTAAACCGCCACTCCTAGACCGCGCCGCAACTCTTATAAATGTATTAACCCCTAAACCGCCGCTCCTAGACCCCGCCGCAACTCTTATAAATGTATTAACCCCTAAACCGCCGCTCCCGGACACCGCCGCAACCTACATTATATCTAGTAACCCTTATCCTGCCCCCCCTATACCGCTGCCCACTATAATAAAGTTATTAACCCCTATCCTGCTGATCCCGCACCTCGCTGCAACTAAATAAATAGTTTAACCCCTAAACCGCCGCCCCCGGACCCTGTCGCAACCTATATTAAATTTATTAACCCCATATCTGCCCCCCCTACACCGTCGCCACCTATAATAAATTTATTAACCCCTATCCTGCCCCCCACTACACCGCCGCCACTGTAATAAATTTATTAACCCCTAAACCTAAGTCTAACACTAACCCTAACACCCCCCTAACTTAAATATTAATTAAATAAATCTAAATAATATTTCTATTATTAACTAAATTAATCCTATTTAAAACTAAATACTTACCTTTAAAATAAACCCTAATATAGCTACAATATAAATAATAATTATATTGTAGCTATCTTAGGATTTATTTTTATTTTATAGGTAACTTTCAATTTATTTTAACTAGGTACAATAGTTATTAAATAGTTATTGACTATTTAATAGCTACCTAGCTAAAATAAAGAGAAATTTACCTGTAAAATAAAAACTAACCTAAGTTACAATTACACCTAACACTACACTATACTTTAATACATTATTTCTATTTAAAACTAAATACTTATCTGTAAAATAAACCCTAAGATAGCTACAATGTAATTAATAATTACATTGTAGCTATTTTAGAATTTATATTTATTTTACAGGTAACTTTGTATTTATTGTAGCTAGTTAGAATAGTTATTAAATAGTTATTAACTATTTAATAACTACCTAGCTAAAAGAAATACAAAATTACCTGTAAAATAAATCCTAACCTAAATTACAATTAAACCTAACACTACACTATCATTACATTAATTAAATAAATAAATTAACTACAAATAACTACAATTAAATACAATTACATAAACTAACTAAAGTACAAAAAATAAAAAAAGCTAAGTTACAAAAAATAAAAAAAATAAGTTACAAACATTTAAAAAATATTACAAAAATTTTAAGCTAATTACACCTAATCTAAGCCCCCTAATAAAATAACAAAGCCCCCCAAAATAAAAAATTTCCCTACCCTATTCTACATTAAAAAAGTTCAAAGCTCTTTTACCTTACCAGCCCTTAAAAGGGCCTTTTGCGGGGCATGCCCCAAAGAAAACTGCTCTTTTGCCTGTAAAAGAAAAATACAACCCCCCCAACATTAAAACCCACCACCCACATACCCCTAATCTAACCCAAACCCCCCTTAAAATAACCTAACACTAATCCCCTGAAGATTATCCTACCTTGAGTCGTCTTCACTCAGCCGAGCCACCGATGGAACTGAAGAGGAGATCCGGAGCAGCAGAAGTGATCCTCCAAGGGGCGCTGAAGAAGTCTTCCATCCAATGAAGTGATCCTCCAGGCGGCGCTGAAGAAGTCTTCCATCCGGCGATGTCATCTTCCAAGCGGCGCTGAAGAAGTCTTCTATCCGGGCGATGTCATCTTCCAAGCGGGGTCTTCAATCTTCTTTCTTCAGGATCCATCTTCATCCCGCCGACGCGGAACATCCTTCTTTCCCGACGGACTACCGACGAATGAAGGCTCCTTTAAGGGACGTCATCCAAGATGGCGTCCCTTCAATTCCGATTGGCTGATAGGATTCTATCAGTCAATCGGAATTAAGGTAGGAAAAATAGGAAAAATCTGATCGGATCAGCCAATAGAATGCGATCTCAATCTGATTGGCTGATTGGATCAGCCAATCGGATTGAACTTCAATCTGATTGGCTGATTCAATCAGCCAATCAGATTTTTCCTACCTTAATTCCGATCAGATCAGATCAGAATCCTATCAGCCAATCGGAATTGAAGGGATGCCATCTTGGATGACGTCCCTTAAAGGAGCGTTCATTCGTCGGTAGTCCGTCGGGAAAGAAGGATGTTCCGCATCGGCGGGATGAAGATGGATCCTGAAGAAAGAAGATTGAAGACCCCGCTTGGAAGATGACATCGCCCGGATAGAAGACTTCTTCAGCGCCGCTTGGAAGATGACATCGCCCGGATGGAAGACTTCTTCAGCGCCGCCTGGAGGATCACTTCATCGGATGGAAGACTTCTTCAGCGCCCCTTGGAGGATCACTTCAGCCGCTCCGGATCTCCTCTTCAGTTCCATCGGTGGCTCGGCTGAGTGAAGACGACTCAAGGTAGGATGATCTTCAGGGGATTAGTGTTAGGTTATTTTAAGGGGGGTTTGGGTTAGATTAGGGGTATGTGGGTGGTGGGTTTTAATGTTGGGGGGGTTGTATTTTTCTTTTACAGGCAAAAGAGCAGTTTTCTTTGGGGCATGCCCTGCAAAAGGCCCTTTTAAGGGCTGGTAAGGTAAAAGAGCTTTGAACTTTTTTAATGTAGAATAGGGTAGGGAAATTTTTTATTTTGGGGGGCTTTGTTATTTTATTAGGGGGCTTAGATTAGGTGTAATTAGCTTAAAATTGTTGAAATGTTTTTTAAATGTTTGTAACTTATTTTTTTTATTTTTTGTAACTTAGCTTTTTTTATTTTTTGTACTTTAGTTAGTTTATGTAATTGTATTTAATTGTAGTTATTTGTAGTTAATTTATTTAATTAATGTAATGATAGTGTAGTGTTAGGTTTAATTGTAACTTAGGTTAGAATTTATTTTACAGGTAATTTTGTATTTCTTTTAGCTAGGTAGTTATTAAATAGTTAACTATTTAATAACTATTCTAACTAGCTAAAATAAATACAAAGTTACCTGTAAAATAAATATAAATCCTAAAATAGCTACAATGTAATTATTAATTACATTGTAGCTATCTTAGGGTTTATTTTACAGGTATTTAGTTTTAAATAGGAATAATTTATTTAATGATAGTGTAGTGTTAGGTGTTATTGTAACTTAGGTTAGTTTTTATTTTACAGGTAAATGTCTCTTTATTTTAGCTAGGTAGCTATTAAATAGTTAATAACTATTTAATAGCTATTGTACCTAGTTAAAATAAATTGAAAGTTACCTGTAAAATAAAAATAAATCCTAAGATAGCAACAATATAATTATTATTTATATTGTAGCTATATTAGGGTTTATTTTAAAGGTAAGTCTTTAGTTTTAAATAGGATTAATTTAGTTAATAATATAAATAATTTTTAGATTTATTTAATTAATATTTAAGTTAGGGGGGTGTTAGGGTTAGTGTTAGACTTAGGTTTAGGGGTTAATACATTTATTACAGTGGCGGCGGTGTAGGGGGGCAGGATAGGGGTTAATAAATTTATTATAGGTGGCGACGGTGTAGGGGGGCAGATTAGGGGTTAATACGTTTAATATAGGTTGCGGCAGGGTCCGGGAGCGGCGGTTTAGGGGTTAAACTATTTATTTAGTTGCGGTGAGGTGCGAGATCGGCAGTATAATGGTTAATAACTTTATTATAGAGGGCGGCGGTATAGGGGGGGCAGGATAGGGGTTACTAGGTATAATGTAGGTTGCGGCGGTGTCCGGGAGTGGCGGTTTAGGGGTTAATACATTTATTATAGTTGCAGCGGGCTCCGGGAGTGGAGGTTTAGGGGGTAATAACTTTATTTAGTTGCGGCAATGTAGGGGGGGCAGATTAGGGGTGTTTAGACTCGGTGTACATGTTAGGGTGTTAGGTGTAGACAGCTCCCATAGAAATCAATGGGATGTCTGGCAGCAGCGAACTTGTACTTTCGCTATGGTCAGACTTCCATTGATTCCTATGGGATCCGCCGCCTCCAGGGTGGCGGATTGAAAACCAGGTACGCTGGGCCAGAAAAGTGCCGAGCGTACCTGCTAGTTTTTTGATAACTAGCAAAAGTAGTCAGATTGTGCCGCACTTGTGTGCGGAACATCTGGAGTGACGTAAGAATCAATCTGTGTCGGACTGAGTCCGGCGGATCGAATCTTACGTCACTAATTTCTACTTTTGCCGGTCTCTAGCCTTTGATAACTAAGGCGAATCAGCCTCGCCACAAATACGCTGCGGAATTCCAGCGTATTTGAGGTTGACGGCTTGATAACTACCCCCCATTGTCTCTTCTGCTTTCAGGTATGTGAATTAAGGCCCTGCATTGAAATCCTGCTATTCCCTGCTTTCTGTCATTTTACTCCAAGTTTCTCCTTTTGGTATGTGAATTAAGGCCCTGCATTGAAATCCTGCTATTCCCTGCTTTTCTGTCATTTTAAACCAAGTCTCTCTTTTTGGTATGCAGACATCCCAATATGCAAAAATTAATTTCAGGGAGGTGGCTTCACCTGCTACTGCGCAGCTACCCCCCCCTCCCAGTTATATATTGGACACCTTGAAACCCTAAATAAGACTTATCATTAAAGTAGCTTCCCACTAAAGTCACATAAAAATGTAGCTTTCTTGCACAACCACATACAATAAACCTATTTTCCAGTGATCGTACGCTTGTTGAATGCTCAAATATTTTAGAATACGAAGTTTAATTACGTGCAGTAAATAAGGTAGTATTTGTGTTTTTATTTTATTAGAATCGGGGGGGGGGGGGGGCATTTTGGTTACTGATGCATGCTTTAAGGGTTCTATAACGTCCCAGCAACTAAAGGCATCCCTTAAAGAAACACTTTTCCGGATTTGGGCCACATTGGATCATGGTATTTGGAGTTTCAGGGAGATTGCGTTCCATTTGCTGGCATCAGGGAGCCGCTATTACAATCAGGGAGACTCCCTGAGCTTCAGGGAGACTTGGGATGCCTGGGTATGTGAATTAAGGCCCTGCATTGAAATCCTGCTATTCCCTGCTTTTCTGTCATTTTACTCCAAGTCTCTCTTTTTGGTATGTGAATTAAGGCCCTGCATTGAAATCCTGCTATTCCCTGCTTTTCTGTCATCTTACTCCAAGTCTCTCTGTGTATATGTATATTGAGCACATGAATTTAGGCTGTTAAAATTAAGTCCTGCATTTATTGTAATTATTTTTCCCAATGTCTCAATTCTAGGCCGCGATCCGATAAAAATCGTCGCCTGCAAAAGCCGGCAACGACAAATTTTGCGTGGGTTTGGTATCCTATATACGGTGTAACTTAGAAGTTATGCGCATATATTTCTGCCTTCGCCCATAGTTTTTTGGCCCATAGACTGACATACAAAACACGTGCAGTTTGGTATCCAATATACAGTGTAAGGACTTACGCGCGCAGATTTCAGAAAATCTACTCCATTCTCATCTCACCACAAATTGCAGGCGCAGCAACCCTTGCACTGACTTAGAAACCAACGTAACTCTCTGAAGGCCTAACAAATGCATGCTTAACAACATACATATCAACAGCTTGATCACAAATAGTTAACCTCTTCAAAGCATATATTATTCCTGCCCCTGCAAGTGTGTCAAACCAATCACAAAGGGGTGCATCATGGGGCACAAGGGGTGCATCATTGGGCACAAGGTGGGCATCATGGGGAACAAGGGGTGCATCATTGGGCACAAGGGTGCATCATTGGGCACAAGGGGTGCATCATGGGGCACAAGGAGTGCATCATTGGGCACAAGGGTGCATCATGGGGCACAAGGGGTGCATCATGGGGCACAAGGGGTGCATCATTGGGCACAAGGGGTGCATCATGGGGCACAAGGGGTGCATCATGGGGCACAAGGGGTGCATCATGGGGCACAAGGGGTGCTGGAAGCTCTACAATCCCCTGTTGTTCTGTCTACACATGCTGATTCTATAGTTGCTGCTGAGGTCCCTGGTCATGGTGCTGCCCCTGCTGCAGCTGGTCATCGAATTACGTACTGCGGATTTCCACTGCATGTAAGTGAAACTACTACATTCCACCCCCATTCCCTTAACCACCCTAATTACTAAAAATAAATTATTAGTTTAATTCATGTTTTGGTCACTATGATTTATTGACTATCATTTAGAAAAATTAAAATGGATGTTTATACCTTATGTTCACCCTTCTGTAAAAACATTATTATTTAGATATATATACCCATGTGCAGGGATAGGCAAGGTGTCCTTCACTAAAGGTCTTTACCTTAGAAAATGTCCGCCACAGCCTTGGCTCGTGCCTATCCCTGCACATGTGTCAATTTCTATTGGATGTGAGAAACCTTGATTTACATCTTATAATTGAATTTCACTATATGTACCCTTCATACACAACTATGTGATGTGGAACACTATTGGTTAAAAAAAGGAATATTAACTCGCTGCAGGATGCATTTTTATAGCATTTCCTTCTCCCCGGGGAGAAGGAAGTGCTATCAAAATGCATCCTGCAGGGAGTTACAATTCCTTTTTTTAACTAATAGTGTTCAAAACCATTGTCTTATGCATAAGCACTCCAGCCAACAAATAAAGTCTACCGACAGTAGGCATTTTACTGGCATCCCCCAAATATTTGTGTAGTGCGTTTGCACCCTTCTAGTTCTCAGAATAACTATGTGATGTGGTTTATAGAACATGAATATGTCATAAAAATGATGATATTACCATTTTTGGGCCATTTCCACACAGGCCTTATTATATGTTTCAACAATATTAGTGTACTAAAACACCCCTCACATGGATGTGGATGACAATTATATGGTAAATAACAGAGGACAAGATTTATGCTGAAATATAACAATTATTTTTTTTTTAGGCTTCTTAGATGGGGGGGCTGAGGTGCCTGGAGTGGCTCTCCTGGTTCTCCTGGGTTGTGTGGATTCAGAGGATTCTGCAGGAGTGCTGGCCACAGATGAGAAGCTGGAGGCAGTGTCCTGCTGGTGTGTGAAATGCTCCACCAACACACCCAACAGTTGGTTTTGTTCCCGCCATCTGTTGTCAGTCTGCATATCCGAAATAACTCTCATCATCTGAGACTGGTTTTGGACTATACCATTTAAAGATGCTGCCATGTCCCATTGCAGCTCAATAGAATGCTGGAGTAAAGTCTGTTGGCTCCTGTAAAACCTGCGTTGGTCTCTCTGTATTCTCTCGCAGCTTGCTATGAGCCTCCTCTGGAGGGAAATGTATTCGTCGCCCAGGGGAGAATACATAGGATCTACAGGCTGTTGACCAGCAGGGATTCTAGGCGCAGGTTCACCTCTAGCTGCTGTTGCATCTGGAACATCCTCAGCTTCTGCTGCATCTGGAACAGCTACAGCTGGTGCTGCATCTGGATTTACTACAGCTGGTGCTGCATCTGGAACTACTACAGCTGGTGCTGCATCTGGAACTACTACAGCTGGTGCTGCATGAGGAACTACTACAGCTGTTGCTGCATGAGGAACTACTACAGCTGGTGCTGCATCAGGGACAAATACAGCTATATGCTCCTCTTCAGATGCTATATGCTCCTCTTCAGGGAAGCGGATGGTGGAGCTCTCTGGGTGGACTGGTAGTCCCATTGCCGACTGGTGTGCGACCACTCAGCCTGTCCAGTTTGCATGTCCTGTACGTAAAAGCCCTGACTGGCCTGATATTGGGGGGGTAAAGACATGTACCCTTTGGGGCTGACTTGGCTCCCCCTCAAAGCCAAAAAAACAATCCTCCAGCCAGGGATCCTGACAGGGCTCATCTGCCAATGTTGGTGGCATGACGTCTGGCTCCTCAACAGAGGCAATCCAACCCAGCTCATGCCTGGGAGCATACTGTCCTTGTTGATGGATTCTTTGGATTGGTGGTTGCGGTGGAGGCATTCTTTGGACTGGTGGTTGCGGTGGATGCATGCCCGTTTGCACCCTGGTAACAGGAGGTTCTGTGGAGGAGTCAAATGATGAGAGGTATTAGTAAAATCATATATATATCCATGTGGGCATACAATGTACATTGATACATGCTAGGGCCTATACGTATTCTCATGTCAAACTCTATAACATGCATGTGCACATTGTGATTTGTGATATGAGGGATTTTAATATGCAAAGTATACATGTATGTGTTTTATACAATAGTTATGTGTACATGTCAGTGATGGAGAAAATGTGTTCTTTAAGTGACACTATGGTCACACAATTTCCTTTAGCCTGATGTAGGCACATAACGTTCTTTCTTGAGCTAAAAGTATTGTGATGGCTATAGTGTCCATTTACTGAAAACTCTACATGTGGCTTGTGGCCTGTGTTACTCTGAGATATGTTAGTATTTCACTATTACACCTCATATCATGAATTTCAATGTGTTAAGTAGCATTAAATGGACATCAAACCCATTTTTATTCTTTCATGATTCAGCTAGAAAATGCAATTTTAAACAACTTTCTAATTTACTTCCATTACCAAATTTGCTTCATTCTCTTGATATTCTTTGCTGAAAAGCATATCTAGATATGCTCAGAAGCTGCTGATTGGTGGCTGCACATCAATGCCTCATGTGATTGGCTCACCCATGTGCATTGATATTTAATAAACAAAGAATATCAGAATAATGAAGCAAATTAGATAATAGAAGTAAATTGGGATGTTGTTTAAAACTGTATTCTCTATCTGAATAATGAAATAAAAAGATTAAATGTCCCTTTAATGTGAAATATAATTGTAGATGTTTTTGTTAGTAGGCCAAATACCATGCTCCTCATTGTGTACATGAATGTGTGACATTAAAGGATGTTATTTCTCAAATACATATAATACTGGTGTGTGGGATGTTACTCACCAGCATGCTGTGCTGATGTTGCAGCCCCTGAGTCACGAGCCCCTGGAAGTCCACGGACTGCTGTGACGCTCAGGGACCTGCGTATTATCTCCTGCCATTCATTGTATTCAGCCTCCTGGGGAGGACCACCGCCTGTTCCCCTCTGGTACATGGCTTCTTGGCCCATTTTCTCCTTCACCAGCCTCTTGCAGTCATTCCATCTTTTCTTTAGCCCATCGACATTCCTCCTCTGCTGGGCCACACTATTGACTGCCTCCTCGACCAATAGCCATGCATCCCTACGCCTTCGGGCCACTCCTTTGCCCTTCTCTTGGCCAAAGAGGGCAGTGTGGTTCTCCATGACGGCCTGGACTAGCACTAGATTTTCAGCGAAAGAGAAGTTCGGGCACCTCATGCGCTCATCGTCCTGGGCCGCCTGGCTTCCTCCCTGGGATGTCCCTGGTGTGGGTTCCTCCCTATCCTCTCCCTCCTCCCCCTCCTCCCCCCTTCTATCCCCATGTTCACCCTCTATCCCTCTTCTAAGTGTGCCTGGTCTTGTGGCAACCCCACTCCCATCCTCCCTTCTAGCTCTCCCTCTCCCCACTCCACTTACTCCCTGACGGGGACCCTGCTGCTCCTCCTGTCCATATTCCTCCCCTCCTCCCCTCCGCCCTAGCTCTGTCATCCTCAAACTACACACACTCACACACTCACACTCACTCACACACAATCACAACCAAACACTCAGCCTATCACACTGTAATAGATAAATAAAATGTGTGAGGTGTTAGAAAAAAAAAGTGTTGTGTATTTTGTATATGTATGTATGCAAAATGTGTGCAATATGTAAAAAAAAGTGTAAGTAAATGTACAGGCTTAACCAAACACAAATCCAAAAATCCGACCTAACTAACTGATGAAATGCGCCTCTCTCACTGCTCTTACTAATAATCACTATATTCACTGTAGTGTGCTGTAGCTCCAAGAACCAACCAAACACACTAAAGAAAATGGCGGCTGCGCATGGGTTTATGTATGAATTTTGAATGGCATAATTACGTGGCGCATCTTTTAGAACTGGCGGTTATTTTTTACGAATCGTAGCCTAATTTGCATCAAACTACTCTTTATTGAGACTTTACGTGAACAAAATACTGGCGTTAGTACTTGTTTTTAGTTGATCGCCGGTTTTTCCTACTTACGCCAGTTTAGCATCTGACGGCGCAGTATATTGGATAGCTTGAGTTGTGAGGTGAAATTACGGGCGGCGCGGGTTCCCTCGCTTGCGCCGAAAACTACGCAGTATATCGGATTGTGCCCCTAATGTTTAGTTAATTGCCATGTGATGCTCAATCCTTATCAATACTTGTTATAACTCTTAACTGTATAGTTTTCTTATGTCACAGTTTTAACCCCCTCCAAATTTTATTGTCTGTTTACGTAACTCATCTCACCCTGACCAGATTCTAACATTCCAATTGGCCTTACCAACTGTCTTTGATTAGCAATCAACTAAATTTAGTGGACTCAGCTGACTGCCCTACCTGTATATATTTCAGACTAGTTTGGAGATGTGCATTGTACAGGGGTGTGTGCATTGCTTACAGGGCAGTGTACTTTTTAACAATAGCATATGTTCACATTTCTAGAGTGAACATTTTATAAGTGAGGCACTAATTTTTAAGAATTATACAAGAATTGAACAAGGATTGGGCAAGGGGCAAGACACAAGGCAAGTACTCTTGTAATACTGTTGTTTTTTTTAAAAAAAAAAATGTATCTCATTGTATCCTTTTGCAAGTGCTGCTGTAACACTGTGTCTTATGTGTTTACTTGGTTCCCACTTTCACAATAATGCTCAATATCTTCATATTCCTTTTTGCTACCTCTTGTCTCTATAACAAACTACATTACTCACTTACTCCTTCTCCCTCTCCACCTGCACTGTTCATTAGCCCATCTCTCTTATACTCACCTTACTTTTGTACTCATGAACTTTACCTATTCCTAAACACTCTCTCTCTCCCCCCTGCACTTCAGCCAAAAAACAGTCTCATTACTGCAAATCTGCTTCTACTCTTATGTCACTCTTCCATCCTGGTCCCTCACAACCTCCTAGCCTTTCACATCCTTGTGTGCATTTCAATAGACTTCATAAACTAAACTCTGGTAACCTTAATCGCATTCCTCTTACATCTAAAAACGCATCCCCCTTGTGCACTTTGGAACTCTCGCTCTGTTTGCAACAAGCTCACTTCTATCCATGATCTCTTTATCTTACTCTATTAACCTTCTGGCTCTTACAGAAATTTGTCTCTCTGCTTCAGACACAGCATCCACTGCTGCACTGTCACATGTGGGTCTCCATTTCAGCCACACTCCTAGGTCTGGCAATAGACAAGGAGATGGTGTCAGTATTTTACTTTCCTCTCGTTGCACCTTCCAACAAATACAGCCCTTCTCTTCACTCACATTTTCTTCATTTGAAGCACACATGATTCGGTTATGCTCCCCCCTCTCTATACGTGTTGCAGTCATATACCGCCCCCCTGGCTCCCCAACTCAATTTTTAGATCACTTTGCTGCCTGGCTTCCTTATTTCCTTTCCTCAGACACCCCTGCCATCATTCTTGGCGACTTTAACATCCCTCTTGACAATCCTACTGCCACCTCTGCAAAACAACTTCTTCAACTGACTTCCTATTTTGGACAATCGACTGACTCTCCCACTCACAAAGATGGTCATTCCCTTGATCTGACTTTCACCTATTGATGCACTCTTTCAAATTTAACAAACTCCCCTTTTCCTCTCTCTGACCATCATCTCCTAACTTGCAACATCACTTCCCTACCTACAACTCCCCATCCCTCTACCCCTCACACCAAACCTCACAGAAGCACTAAGTCACTAGATCTGCATCAGCTTGCTAGCTCTCTCAAACCTCTCCTCTCATCCATCATTTCCTGCCCTGATCAATCTATCTGCCAGTATAATTCCACCCTTACATCGGTCATTGACACTCTGGCACCTCCAACCTTAGCTCAGAAACCACACTCTCATCCTCAGCCCTGGCATACTCCTCTGACACGATACCTACTCAGATGCTCCCGTACTGCTGAGCGACATTGGAGGAAATCTCGGAGTTCAACTGACTTTCTTCACTACAAGTCCATCCTGAACTCCTACTATTCTGACCTTAATCTTTATAAGCAACAATATTTTTCTAATCTCATCTCTACTCTTTCCTCTAACCCTAAACGTCTGTTCTCCACGTTCAACACTCTTCTCCGCCCACCCCCACCTCCTAACACAACCTCTCTCTCAGCTCAAGATTTTGCCAGCCACTTCAACAACAAAATTGATTCCATCAGAAGTGAAATCAGCTCTCAACATACTTCCAATCTCCCACCCCCTCAAAAGCTCACCCAAAACCCAAATATCCAAAAATGCAGCTCTTTTGCCCCTGTTAATGAGGATGAAGTTTCTGCCCTTATACTGTCCTCCCACCTCACTACCTGTCCCCTCGACCCCATCCCCTCACAGCTACTACCCTCCCTCTCTTCTACCCTCACCCCCATACTCACACACATTTTCAACCTCTCCCTCAGCACTGGTATATTTCCCTCATCTCTAAAACATGCACTGGTCACACCTATCCTCAAAAAACCTTCCCTCGATCCAACCTCCCCTTCCAATTACCGCCCTATTTCCCTACTCCCTCTTTCCTCAAAGCTCCTCAAAAAGCTAGTTTATGCACGTCTATCCCATTTCCTTACACTAAACTCTCTTCTTGACCCACTGCAATCTGGATTTTGTTCCCATCACTCTACAGAGACAGCAATTGTCAAGGTTACCAATGACCTACTTACAGTAATATCCAAAGGCCACTTCTCTCTGCTTATCCTCCTTGACCTGTCTGCAGCCTTTGACACTGTTGACCATGCTCTTCTGTTTCAAACCCTCCAATCCTTCGGCATCTGTGACACAGCTCTCTCGTGGTTCTCTTCCTATCTGACTTACTGTACATTTAGTGTAGCCTTCTCCGGAGCATCCTCTGCCCCGTTACCACTTTCTGTTGGGGTACCTCAACGCTCTGTCCTTGGTCCCCTTCTCTTTTCAATCTACACATCGTCACTAGGTTCCTTAATAAAGTCCCATGGGTTTCAATACCATTTGTATGCCGATGACACCCCAATCTACCTCTCTGCACCAGACCTACCTCCTTCCTTACTAACCCGTGTCACTAACTGTCTTTCTCACATCTCATCTTGGATGTCCTCTCACTACCTTAAGATAAATCTCTCCAAAACTGAACTCCTTATTTTCCCCCTTCTTCCAATGTCTCCTACCCCAAAATTTCTATAACTGTTGATAACTCCATCATTACCCCTACCCCGCAAGCCCGATGTTTTGGGGTCACACTTGACTCAGATCTTTCCTTCACTCCTTACATTAAGTCCTTGGCTAAAGCCTGCCGCTTCCATCTTAAAAACATTGCTAAAATTAGACATTTCCTTATAGAAGATACAACCAAGATTTTAATCCATTCTCTCATCCTTTCCCATCTCGACTACTGCCACTCCATCCTCTCTGGTCTACCTAGCTGCCGTATAGCCCCTTTACAATCCATTATGAATGCCTCTGCCAGGCTCATCTTCCTAACTCGTCGCTCTTCATCTGGTGCACCTCTCTGCCAATCCCTTCACTGGATTCCTCTTGCCTTTAGGATTATACATAAAATCCTCACCCTGACATATAAAGCTCTCAACTGCACTGCTCCCCCCCTACATCTCAGAACTTGTCTCTAGATACTCTGCCTCCCGTCCCCTTCGGTCAGCTCAGGATTTCCTCCTCTCCTCCTCTCTTGTTACTTCCTCACATTCCCATTTACAGGACTTCTCCAGACTGGCCCCCATCTTGTGGAATTCCCTGCCTCACTCAGTCATAAGACTCTCCCCTAGTTTTAACAGCTTCAAGCACTCCCTAAAAACTCTACTATTCAGGGATGCATACAACCAACACTAACCTTTCCCAACTCCATTCCTTTCCCCTTGAACCCCTTAGAATGTAAGCCTATGGGCCCAACTGTTTACAGATCGCTTCATAAGAGCCGACGACAACAGTGAAACTCTCGGCAGGCCCCTCTACCCACTTGACCCCTACAAAAGCTATCCTGTACACCGACTATGTTTACAGCGCTGCGGAATCTGTTGGCGCGCTGCAAATACCTGATAATAATAATAATTAAAAATAAACAAAGTCCCCCCTAACAGTAAAACCCCCCACCCACCAAACCCCCAACAAAAAAACACTAAAAAAAACTAAACTACCCATTTCCTTGAAAAGGGCATTTGTATGGGCATTGCCCTTAAAGGGGCATTTAGCTCCTTTTCACTACCCATAAAAGGGCATTTAGCTCTTTTTCCAAGTGCCCAAAAAAAACCTAAATTAAAAAATATATTTTTTTTAAAAAACAAAAAACCTAACACTAAAGCCCCAAATAGGTACTCACAGTTTCAGAAGTCCAGCGGAGGAGGTCTTCTTTCAGGCGGGTCCATCATCTTCATCCACAGCGAAGGTGGCGCAGAGCGGAGGTCCGGAGCAGTCTTCCCAGATGTGGCGATCCTCGGCAGTAGTCATCAGCGGCGGTGGCTTTCCTCGGCAGCAGTGGTGGCGCTCCTCAGCAAAGGCGTGGTGGTTCCTCTTCATGTGATCATCCGCCGCACACTGACGAAAGAATTCAAGGTACCCCATATTTATTGGTTTTTAAACCTGTCTCACTGAATAAAGGTAAAAATCACATTTTTATGGAAAAAATCCCTGCATCCACTTTTTTATTCATTGCACTTTTACCTCCGTGTGATGCCCGACTGATTGCAGCAGTACATATTTATTGGGGTACCTTTAATTATTATTGGCTGAAATTTTCAAAATCAGCCAATAGAATGAGAGCTACTGAAATCTTATTGGCTGGTTTGAACAGCCAATAGGATTTCAGTAGCTCTCATTCTATTGGCTGTTTTGAAAAAGTCAGCAGCCAATACGCTGAGAGCTACTGAAATATTATTGGCTGATTTGAACAGCCTATAGGATTTTAGTAGCTCTAATCCTATTGGCTGTTTTGAAAAATTCAGCCAATAGCAATGCAATGTACTCCAAATTGATTGCGGTACCTTGCATTCTTTCTTTAGTATACAACGGACGATCAAATGAAGGGAAGCCTCCATGTCGTCGGGGACCGCCGCCGCTGCTGCCGAGGACCGCTACCGAGGATCGCCATATCTGGGAAGAGCGCTCCGGACCTTCGCTCTGCGCCGCCTTTGCTGTGGATGAAGATGATGGACCCGTCTGAAAGAAGAAATTCTCCGCCGGACTTCTGAAACCGTGAGTACTATTTGAGGCTTTAGTGTTAGTTTTTTTTACATTTTTTAACTTAGGTTTTTTTGGGCACTTGGAAAAAGAGCTAAATGCCCTTTTAAGGGCAATGCCCATACAAATGCCCTTTTCATGGCAATGGGTAGATTAAGTTTATTAGTGTTAGGTTTTTTTTGGGGGGGGGGTTTGGTGGGTGGGGGGTTTTACTGTTAGAGGGGACTGTTTAACTAAGGATCTTAGCAGTTTCTTTTTGTATATGAGCAATTTTAATTTTGATCTTACTGGTGTTATGTTGCATGATAATGCTTTATCTCCTTGATGTAATTTATTTTGTGCTTAAAGGGACATTAAACACTTTGAGATGGTTAAATAAAATGACAAATTGTATATATATATATATATATATATATATATATATATATATATATATATATATATATATTATATATATATATATATATATATATATAAAACTCTACAATATACTTTCATGATTTATTTTGTCCCTTCTCCTGTAATTCCTTTCTGAAATTGTGAGCTTTTTAGTTGCTGTTAGAAATGGAAGTGCAGAACATTGTTATATTCCACACAGCCATGGTCTGCACACTCTAGTGAACAGCTGTCGGCATTTACGACCACTGCTTCTTAACTTACATTTTTGGCGAGCCTGAAACGATATGGGTCAGAAGCAGCATCCGCTGCTTGTTAATGTTAAATTGACTCAATAGACTCCAATGGGAGTCTCGTTCTGATGCCTTCAGAGACAGCATAAGACCTAAGCACAGCGAAGGGGGTAAGTAGCGCAGTGATGGCAGCAAATATAAATATATATTTATATGATTATATATATACATTTATATGTATGTGTTAATATGTGTAGATACACCTATTAACACATAAATATATGTGTATGTATATATATATATATATATATATATATAAAATCATATACATATATACTGTATTTACAGGGAACACACAGTTCCCATAGACCGCAATATAAAGGCACTTTTCAGTGTGTTATTGTTTCTAACACCCCGCTCCCGCCAACTTTTCCCCCAAAATACGGGTACAATTTAAATTTTTTTAATAAAAAACACTACACTGTATTTTGAGGGCATTTGGGTCATATTTATAAAATTAACCAGAGATCTGATCTCTGATTTATTTTAGAAGCGCTAATTGCTACCACTTGTAATTTGTCCGTTTGCTGGTGTGCAATAAATTAGCACTCCACTTGTAATCTAGACCTAACATTTTACACTTATTTTTTCAATATTTAAACAGTTAATAGAACTTTAAAAAATGCATCTTTATGTTATTTTCAGACAAATCTTTTCTTTGACTTTAAGAAGACAGAAAACAGGGGAAAACAAACCACTTTAAGCCATTTAAATTCTCAACAAAGCACACCAAGATTGTAAACTCATCCCAATTCCAAAACTGAAAAGATGCATTAACTTTTGTTTAAGCATGAAATAGGGATTCAATAATGTGAAAGAACTTTTCATTTGAATTGATCAACTTCTGGCAAACAAAACTGGACCACAAATACATATAAAAATAGGAGAACATTCACTGTAAGAATTCTTTTTCTTTTCCTTTTCTTTTTTTTTTAAGATCTGTTTGTGTGCTTGCAGAATTAAGTCATTTTCAAGTAAATAGGTTACAAAAATGTAGACTTGTTTAAAGCCTTCTTTAAACGGTTATTGCATTAATTAGTTCTTACAATAAATAGTTTAATTAGGAATAAAAGATACACAACACATTTAATATTTTGTTGTATTATTATTTTTTGAAATTAGCGTTGTTCATGGTTTATACAGTTTCAGAGTGAGACACTAAAACCCATAACTGTCTGTTTGGACTCTAGACACAATATATATTTTTTGAACCTAGAAACAGGAGTCAAGTCCAGCGGGAACGCATGAGAACGGAGTTTCTGTACTATTTTTGTGGGTGGAACTAAGTTCTCCCTGGACAGAGAACAGAAATGCTTCAGTAAACACTGCTGCTGCTGGTGGGAGGAGCTGGAGCTCAGTATGGTTAGAGGAATAGTGAGATCCTCTAGTAATGGGCAGTAACACTTCCTACAGAAGAGACCAGAGAGATTGAAATTCTCCACCTAAGAGGTGGAAACAGGGCAGGGAAGCAGTGATCTGATGACCGCTGCTTGATAAATCCTGACTCTAGGTTCTTTTGTGAGAAATTGCAGAAAAGGGGAGATAGGCTTGATAAATTGAATCATAAACAACAAGCATTCATGTGCATCTAGTTTAGTTATTTTAAATTTGTTTTTAAAAAGTTCAGTGTTTCACAAAAGAAAAAATGTGCTCATCAAGCAGAAAAGAATCATGTCCTTCCAGCTTTCTCTCTGATTGGAATTGCTTTTAATTCTTCCAGAGATAGCTGGGATGAGGTTTGCAATGGAAATAAATGTGTACACACAAAGGAAAATACTCCTTGCAATTAAAAGTGTTTGTGAAACATCTTGTAGTAGGATAAACCCAATTACTTTATTTTATACATTAATAGTATGTGGTCTGTTTATCTATGTTGGTGTCTGTATGTCTATAAATTTATGGTCAGAAGGCCAGATTATCTGCGGAAGGCTGACTAGTGCAAGATAATGTATTTGCTGCCAATTCAACCTTACCAGTTTCATCCCAATGTAAAAGGTGACCGGTTTTGCTTTCAATGTTACTGTGCCCTCATACCTTCTGCTTCCTCTGCCAGTATTACTTGCTTCACATTTACTTGGTATACGTGTTGATGGTAAAACAAAATGACACTCAAACGCCTTGTGACCATAATTTTACTTTAAATCACATTATCATTGTTTCCTACTGCAGAGTCAGTGCACAAACAAACCTTATCAAGATCATGATATTATCTAATTTATTGCGATCAGCTAAATGCTCTGGCCTATAAATTTAACACTGCTATGGGGAAAGCATTGCTGGTGTGAGCATTGCAATGTTGTAACATCATTTGATCACATCTCTTAAGTAAACATCTATAAGTGAGGCACTAAGAATTAAGCAAAATAATTATACAAGGATTGGACAAGGGACAAGGCAAGTTCTGTTGTAATTCTGTGTTTTATCCACTGTTTGACTATTTTGTAAAAATGCTCAATATAGTTATATTCCTTTTTGCCACCTTTTGTCTCTTTAACAAACTACTTTACTCAATTACTCCTTCCCCCTCATCTCCTGCACTGCTCATTAGCCCATCTCTCTTAACCTCACCTTACTTTTGTATTCATGAAGTTCACAGATTCCTAAAGACTCTCTCTCCCCCTTGCACCTTACCCAAAAACAGTTTCATTACTGCAAATCTGCATCACATCTCATGTCACTCTTCCTCTTGCTCATACTAGCTGCTGGTGACATCTCTCCTAATCCTGGTCCCCTACATGTGTTCCTTTCAATAGACTTCAAAAACAAAACTCTGGTAATCTTAATCTCATTCCTCTTGCATCTAAAGCCTCCACCCCCTTCACTTGTGCACTCTGGAACTCTCGCTCTGTTTGCAACAAGCTTACTTCTATCCATGACCTCTTTATCTCCCACTCTCTCAATCTTCTGACTCTTACAGAAACCTGGCTCTCTCCTTCAGACACAGCTTCTGCCACTGCACTTTCAGATGGGGGTCTTCACTTCAGCCACACTCCTAGGTCTGATAATAGACAAGGAGGTGGTGTTGGTATTTTACTTTCCTCTTGTTGCACCTTTCAACAAATACAGGCCTTCTCTTCCCTCACATTTTCTTCATTCGAAACACACAAAATCCGCTTATTCTCTCCCCTCTCTATACGTATTGCAGTCATATACCGCCCCCTGGCTCATAAACTTTATTTCTAGATCACTTTGCTGTGTGGCTACCTTATTTCCTTTCCTCAGACACCCCTCCCCTCATTCTTGGTGACTTCAACCTCCCTGTTGACTACCCCACTGCCTCCTCTGCAAGACAACTTCTACAACTCACTTCCTCTTTCGGACGGTCTCAATGGACTGACTCTCCCACTCACAAAGATGGTCACTCCCTTGATATGATTTTCAGATATCAATGCACTATCACAAACTTCACAAACACCCCTTTTCCTCTTTCGGACCATCATCTCCTCACTTGTAACATCACATCCCTCCCTACAAATCTTCCTCCTTTTACCCCTCACACCAAACTTCACAGAATCATCAAGTCATCAGAAACAGGATGCTTGCTCTCTTGAACCTCTCCTCTCTTCCATCCCCTCCTGTTCCAGTCCTGATGAATCTATCTGCCACTACAACTCCACCCTAACATCGGTCCTTGACAATCTGGCCCCACCTACCAAAGCTCGGAAATCATACACTTATCCTCAGCCCTGGCATACTCCTCTAACACGGTACCTACGCAGATTTTTCCATACTACTGAGCGATACTGGAGAAAATCACGGAGTTCAGCTGACTTTCTTCACTACAAGTTCATCTTGAACTCTTACTATTCTGCCCTTAATCTATATAAGCAACATTACTTTGCCACTCTTATCTCTACTCTTTCTTCAAACCCAAAACATCTGTTCTCAACGTTCAATACTCTTCTCCGCCCAACCCCACCTCCTACTAAAACTTCTCTCTCAGCTCAAGATTTTGCCAGCTACTTCAATATAAAATAGACTCCATCAGAAATGAAATCAGCTCTCAACATGCTACCAGTCTCAAACCCCCTCAAAACCTCACTATCATCCAAAACCCACATAGCAATAAATGTATCTCTTTTGCCCCTGTTACAGAGGATGAAGTTTCTGCCCTTATACTATCCTCTCACCTCACTACCTATCCCCTCAACCCCATCCCCTCACAGCTACTACCCACTCTCTCTTCTACCATTACCCCTATACTCACACACATCTTTAACCTCTCCCTCAGCACTGGTATATTTCCCTCATCTCTTAAACACGCACTGGTCACACCTATCCTCAAAAAACCTTCTCTCGACCCAACCTCCCCATCCAACTACCGCCCTATTTCCCTATTCCCTCTTGCCTCAAAGCTTCTTGAAAAGCTAGTATATGTACGTCCCATTTCCTTACACTAAACACCTTCCTTGACCCACTGCAAACTGGATTTCACCCCCACCACTCCACTGAGACAGAAATTGTTAAGGTTACCAACGACCTACTTACAGCAAAATCCAAAGGCCACTTCTCTCTGCTTATCCTCCTTGATCTGTCTGCAACCTTTGATACTGTCGACCAACCTCTTTTGCTCCAAACCTTCCAATCCTTCAGCATTTGTGACACAGCTCTCTCATGGTTCTCTTCCTATCTGTCTAACCACACCTTTAGTGTAGCCTTCTCTGGGGCATCTTCTGCCCCGTTACCACTTTCTGTTGGGGTAACGCAAGGCTTTGTCCTTGGTCCCCTTCTCAATCTACACATCATCTTTAGGTTCCTTAATAAAGTCCCATGGGTTTCAATACTATTTGTATGCTGATGACACCCAAATCTACCTCTCTGCACCAGACCTATCTTCTTCCTTACAAACCTGTGTCACTAACTGTCTTTCTCATATCTCATCTTGGATGTCCTCTCACTACCTTCAGCTAAATCTCTCCAAAACTAAGCTTCTTATTTCCCCCCTTCTTCAAAAATCTCCACCCCCAACTTCTCTATAACTGTCGATAACTCCATCATTACCCCTACCCCACATGCTCGATGTCTTGGGGTCACACTTGACTCAGATCTTTCTTTCACTCCTCACATTCAGTCCTTGGCTAAAGCCTGCCACTTCCACCTTAAAAACATCTCTACAATCTTTTATCTTTGGTATGTGCATAGAACAGAATTCATTTTAACTCTGCATCTTACACTTTAACTGCCTTTCCCCCTACAATCTTTTATCTTTGGTATGTGCATAGAACAGAATCCATTTTAACCCTGCATCTTACACTTTAACTGCCTTTCCCCCTACAATCTTTTATCTTTGGCATGTGCATAGAACAGAATACATTTTAACCCTGCATCTTACAATTTAACTGCCTTTCCCCCTAGAATCTTTTATCTTTGGTATGTGTGTATTATCTTAAAACTTTTGCTTTCTCTGTCTTCCACTTTGATAAGATAGCTGTCATATGCTTTGTCTGTTTATGACTTTTGCTAATTAGGATCATGTGACTGTTATTACCTTTAAATTGAATACCCAATCTTGTTACATCAAGCTTGCTTGTGAGATCAGTGCAGCATGTGTAGTTCTCAAGTATGCTAGTTCATAAGTGTAGGGAGTTATAACAAGGGAGTTAGACAAAGGAGTGGAGAACAGAAATAAGTACTTTCATATCACCAAAATTAACTGCAAACATGCTACACTTTCTAATGTCTGCATTAACCTTTTCCTCCCTTCTCCTTAAAGTCACAGCTCTTCCTTTCACAAACAGCACACAGACAATTCATATTTCTCCTTTTCTTCTACCTTCCCCCCTCTACAACACACATGAACTCTATTCCTATCTCACATTCCTCAGCCAGTCATGATTCACTGATCCTAAACTTAAACACTTGCATATGACACATTCTCATCTCCTTTCGCTCACCACCTTTTTTTTTCTTGCAGCTGGGGATGTCTTGCCTAACCCAGGTCCACCCTGTGCTTTCATCAGCTCACTTTGACAAATAACACCTCATATACCTTGCCCACATAACCCTCAAACCTCATTAACTGCACCTCTGTTAGCACACCCCAATTCTCTTGTGCCCTTTGGAATGCACGCTCTGTATGCAATAAGCTTACATCTATTCATGACCTATTTATCACACATTTACTTAAAGGACCAGTAAACACAGTAGATTTGCATAATCAACAAATGCAAGATAACAAGACAATACAATAGCATTTACTCTGAATTTCATATGAGTAGTAGATTTTTTTCTAACAAATTTCAAAGTTATGTGTATTTCCACTCCCCCTGTACCATGTGATAGCAATCAGCCAATCACAAATGCATATACGTATAGTCTGTTAATTCTTGCACATGCTCAGTAGGAGCTGGTGACTCAAAAAGTGTAAATATAAAAGAATGTGCACATTTTTTTTAATGGAAGTAAATTGGAAAGTTGTTTAAAATTACATGCTGTATCTGAATCCTGAAAATTGAATATGACCTGAGTGTCCCTTTAACCTGTTAGCCCTCACTGAAACTTGGCTTTCCTCCTCTAACCCAACTGCTGTAGCCTATCTATCCTATGGCGGCCTGCACTTCAGTCACACTACCAGGTCAGGAGACAAACAAGGAGGGGAAGTAGGAGTTCTCCTGTCTCCACACAGTACCTTTCACTGCATTCCTTCACTCCCCTCTATTTCCTTTTCATCTTTTGAAGTTCATGCTATCCGCATCTTCTCCCCTCTGGCTCTTCGTGTTGCAGTTATTTATTGCCCCCCTGGCCCAGCATTACTATTTCTGGACCACTTTGAAGCCTGGCTTTCACATTTTCTCTCTTCTAATGTCCCTTTTCTCATCTTAGGGGACTTCAACATACCCATTGATAATCCTAACATGCCTGCTGCCTATAAACTTCTATACCTTACCACCTCTATTGGCCTGTCCCAGTGGACAACATCTCCAACCCACTGTGAAGGCAACTCCATAGACCTGGTCTTCACTAATCTCTGTGCTGTTTCCAACTTCCTTAACTTCCCCTTTCCACTCTCTGACCACCATCTACTAACTTTCTCTCTTACTCTACCTGATACATCTTTGCAAGCCCCCAAGAAACTGCTACATTACAGGAATTTAAAGGAATTGGATCTCACAGACTTTTCCACGCAACTGAATCCTCTGCTTTCTGACATTTCATCCCTCTCTTGCCCAAACCTCATTGCTTTAAAGTACAATTCGGCACTAAAATCAACACTTAACATAGCTGCACCCTCCACTGTTCATCGTACATCAATCACTTGCTTCACTAACCCCTACCCTAACTCATCTCTTTAACCAATCTCTCACCGCTGGCACATTTCCGGATACATTCAAGCATGCGTCAATCATACCAATCCTAAAAGAGCCCTCCCTTGACCCCTCCACCCCTTCTAACTATCGACCGGTCTCCTTACTTCCCTTTGCTTCAAAATTATTGGAACGACTGGTCTACAATCGGCTAACTCAATTTCTCACAACTAACTCTTTACTTGATCCACTACAATCTGGTTTCTGCCCTAAACACTCAACAGAAACTGCTCTTGTTAAAGTAACAAATTACCTGTTATCAGCTAAAGCAAAAGGCCACTACTCCTTACTAATTCTTCTTGACCTATCTGCTTTTGACACAGTTGACCATCCTCTCCTCCTAAAAATACTACATTCATTTGGCATTTGAGACACAGCCCTCTCCTGGTTTGCCTCATATGTCTCAAACCGCTCATTTTCAGTTTCCTTTAACAACATATCTTGCGATCCTATGCCTCTCTCAGTTGGAGTACCGCAAGGCTCTGTATTGGGTCTCTTGGCTTTTCTCTCTCTATACATCCTCTTTTGGAAAACTTATAGCCTCCTTTGGATTCCAGTACCACTTATATGCTGATGATACCCAAATCTATCTTTCCTCTCCTGATATCTCTCCCTCTTTACTCAACCAGATTTCCAACTGCCTCTCTGCAATTTACTCTTGGATGTCTTCACACTACCTCCAACTCAATCTGTCCAAAACTGAGCTGCTTCTCATTCCCCCCTCTTCGAGACATCAAACACCTGACATTTCTCTGACAGTTGGACACTCTATTCTCAACACCTCACCCCAGGTTCGCTGTCTTTGGGTCACACTAGACTCAAAGCTCACATTCAACCCACATATACAAGCGCTTACCAAATCCTGCCATTCACACCTACGCAACATTTCCAGAATTCATCCCTTCCTTACTCAAAAAATGACAAAAATACTTATTCATTCACTCATTTTGTCACGCATTGATTACTGCAACCTACTCTTAAATGGCCTTCCAAAACACCACTTCTCCTCCCTCCAATCTATTATGAATGCTTCAGCTAGACTCATCCACCTAAGTCGCCGATCTACATCAGCGACTCCACTCTGCCAGTCTCTACACTGGCTCCCCATACACTCCAGAATACAGTTTAAAGTATTAACCCTAACTTACAAAGCACTAAACAGTCTAACTCCCAACTATATTTCCTCTTTTATCGTGAAATATTTCCCATCCCGTCCTCTTCGATCAACCTCTGACCTACGTCTCTCCACTCCTGTTATCTCTTCGTCCCACTCCCACCTTCAAGACTTTGCACGTGCTGCTCCTGTCCTCTGGAACTCTCTACCCTGCTCCATAAGACTGTCTCCAACCTTGTATAGATTCAGACGCTCCTTGAAAACCCACCTATTCAGAGAGGCGTACTATATCTCCTCCATCCATCATCCGAACCAAACTAATACATGAACTGCCTGACTCAATACTGCAACTGCAACTGCAACTAATGTAACAAGCTACCCCAACCTTATGTCTCTGGACCCTAAACCTGTAGACTGTGAGCTCTCCGGAGCAGGGCCCTCTTCCTCCTGTACCAGATTTGTTTAGTTTTATGTTTTGTATTTTTATCAACAATGTTGTCATTTTATACCCCTATCATTGTACCCTGCGCTACGGAATTTGGAGGCGCTATACAAATAAATGATAATAAATAAATAATAAAATTAGACATTTCCTTTCACAAGACACAACTAAGTTTCTAATCCACTCTCTCATCCTTTCCCGCCTTGATTACTGCAACTCCATCCTCTCTAGTCTCTCCAGCTGCTGCCTAGCTCCTTTACAATCCATAACAAATGCCTCTGCCAGGTTCATCTTCCTTACACATCACTCTTCATCTGCTGCACCTCTCTGCCAATCCCTTCACTGGCTTTGTCTTGCCTCCAGGCTTAAACACAACATTCTCACTCTGACATACAAAGCCCTCAACTGCACTGCTCCCCCCTACATCTCAGACCTTGTCTCCAGATACTCTCCCTCCCGAACCCTTCACTCTGCCTATGATCTCTCCTACTCTCCACCTCACTTGTTACCTCCTCAAATTCCCATTTACAAGACTTCTTCAGACTGGCTCCCATCTTGTGGAACTCTCTGCCTCGCTCCACAAAACTCTCCCCTAGTTTTGAAAGCTTCAAGCACTCCCTAAAGACTGTACTATTCAGGGATGCATACAACCTACACTAACCTTTCCTAACTCCACTGCTATCCCTTTGAACCCCTTAGTATGTAAGCCTATGAGCCCAGCTGCTTGTAGATCACCCACATTAAAACCGATTACAACAGTGCAACTCTCGACAGAGACCTCTACCCATTTGACCCCCTATAAATGTTACCTTGTATACCGCCTATGTTTATAGCACTGTGGAATCTGTTGGCGCTCTATAAATACCTAATAATAATAATAATGATATCAGATAATTACATTACAGAGCCTTACACATCCTGAGAACCAGGGAGTAACATCTTCTAAAATCTTACTAAGGCTCATACGCCTAGATTTAGAGTTCTGCGGCCAAAGGAGTGCGTTAGCTACGCATGCTTTTTTCTGGCCACACCTTTTAAATACCGCTGGTATTTAGAGTTCACAGAATGGCTGCGTTAGGCTCCAAAAAAGGAGCGTATAGCATACTTACCGCAACTTCAACTCTCGATACCAGAGGTGCTTACGGACGCGGCCAGCTTAAAAAACGTGCTCGTGCACGATTCCCCCATAGAAAACAATGGGGCTGTTTGAGCTGAAAAAAAACCTAACACCTGCAAAAAAGCCGCGTTCCGCTCTTAACGCAGCCCCATTGTTTTCTATGTGTAAACACTTCCTACGTCTGCACCTAACACTCTAACATGTACCCAGAGTCTAAACACCCCTAACCTTACACTTATTAACCCCTAATCTGCCGCCCCCGCTATCGCTAACCCCTGCATATTATTTTTAACCTCTAATCTGCTGCTCCGTACACCCCCGCCACCTACATTATCCCTATGTACCCCTAATCTGCTGCCCTAACATCGCCGACCCCTATATTATATTTATTAACCCCTAATCTGCCGCCCCCAACGTCGCCTCCACCTAACTACACTTATTAACCCCTAATCTGCCGACCGGACCTGAGCGCTACTATAATAAATGTATTAACCCCTAATCTGCCTCACTCCCGCCTCAATAACCCTATAATAAATAGTATTAACCCCTAATCTGCCCTCCCTAACATTGCCGACACCTAACTTCAAGTATTAACCCCTAATCTGCCGACAGGAGCTCACTGCTACTCTAATAAATTTATTAACCCCTAAAGCTAAGTCTAACTTTAACCCTAACACCCCCCTAAATTAAATATAATTTAAATCTAACGAAATAAATTAACTCTTATTAAATAAATTATTCCTATTTAAAGCTAAATACTTACCTGTAAAATAAACCCTAATATAGCTACAATATAAATTATAATTATATTATAGCTATTTTAGGATTTATATTTATTTTACAGGTAACTTTGTATTTATTTTAACCAGGTACAATAGCTATTAAATAGTTAAGAACTATTTAATAGCTAAAATAGTTAAAATAATTACAAAATTACCTGTAAAATAAATCCTAATCGGAACAGCCAATAGAATGCAAGCTCAATCTGATTGGCTGATCGGATCAGCCAATCGGATTGAACTTGATTCTGATTGGCTGATTCCATCAGCCAATCAGAATTTTCCTACTTTAATTCCGATTGGCTGATAGAATCCTATCAGCCAATCGGAATTCGAGGGACGCCATCTTGGATGACGTCCCTTAAAGGAACCGTCATTCTTCAGTTGGACGTCGTCGGAAGAAGATTGATCCACGCTGGAGGTCTTCACGATGGAGCCGTTCCTCATCGGATGAAGATAGAAGATGCCGCTTGGATCAAGATGGTTGCCAGCCTGGATCGCCTCTTCTTCCCGGATAGGATGAAGACTTTGGAGCCTCTTTTGGACCTCTTCAGCCACAGGATTATGGATCGCCAGCCCCCGCTTGGGTTGGATGAAGATTTTGGAGCCAGGACCGATCTGTGATACCCGGTGAGGTGAAGTTAAGGTAGGAAGATCTTCAGGGGCTTAGTGTTAGATTTATTTAAGGGGGGTTTGGGTTAGATTAGGGGTATGTGGGTGGTGGGTTGTAATGTTGGGGGGGGCTATTGTATGTGTTTTTTACGGGCAAAAGAGATGAATTTCTTGGGGCATGCCCCGCAAAGGGCCCTGTTCAGGGCTGGTAAGGTAAAAGAGCTTTGAACTTTTGTAATTTAGAATAGGGTAGGGCATTTTTTTATTTTGGGGGCTTTGTAATTTCATTAGGGGGCTTAGAGTAGGTGTAATTAGTTTAAAATTGTTGTAATATTTTTCTAATGTTTGTAAATATTTTTTTATTTTTTGTAACTTAGTTCTTTTTTATTTTTTGTACTTTAGTTAGTTTATTTAACTGTAGTTATGTGTAGGTATTGTATTTAATTAATGTATTGATAGTGTAGTGTTAGGTTTAATTGTAGGTAATTGTAGGTATTTTATTTAATTTATTTATTGATAGTGTAGTGTTAGGTTTAATTGTAACTTAGGTTAGGATTTATTTTACAGGTAATTTTGTAATTATTTTAACTATTTTAGCTATTAAATAGTTCTTAACTATTTAATAGCTATTGTACCTGGTTAAAATAAATACAAAGTTACCTGTAAAATAAATATAAATCCTAAAATAGCTATAATATAATTATAATTTATATTGTAGCTATATTAGGGTTTATTTTACAGGTAAGTATTTAGCTTTAAATAGGAATAATTTATTTAATAAGAGTTAATTTATTTTGTTAGATTTAAATTATATTTAACTTAGGGGGGTGTTAGGGTTAGGGTTAGACTTAGCTTTAGGGGTTAATCCATTTATTACAGTAGCGGCAAGATTCGGTCGGCAGATTAGGGGTTAATAATTGAAGTTAGGTGTCGGCGATGTTAGGGAGGGCAGATTAGGGGTTAATACTATTTATTATAGGGTTATTGAGGCAGGAGTGAGGCGGATTAGGGGTTAATAACTTTATTATAGTAGCGGTGCGGTCCGCTCGGCAGATTAGGGGTTAATAAGTGTAGGCAGGTGGAGGCGACGTTGAGGGGGCAGATTAGGGGTTAATAAATATAATATAGGGGTCGGCGGTGTTAGGGGCAGCAGATTAGGGGTACATAAGGATAACGTAGGTAGCGGCGCTTTGCGGTTGGCAGATTAGGGGTTAATTATTTTAGGTAGCTGACGGCGCCGTTGTGGCGGGCAGGTTAGGGGTTAATAAATATAATATAGGGGTCGGCGGTGTTAGGGGCAGCAGATTAGGGGTACATAAGTATAACGTAGGTGGCGGTCGGCAGATTAGGGGTTAAAAAAATTTAATAGAGTGGCGGCGATGTGGGGAGACCTCGGTTTAGGGGTACATAGGTAGTTTATGGGTGTTAGTGTACTTTAGAGCACAGTAGTTAAGAGGTTCATAAACCGGTGTTAGCCCAGAAAGCTCTTAACTACTGACTTTTTTCTGCGGCTGGAGTTTTGTCGTTAGATTTCTAACGCTCACTTCAGCCAAGACTCTAAATACCGGCGTTAGAAAGATCCCATTGAAAAGATAGGATACGCAATTGACGTAAGGGGATCTGCGGTATGGAAAAGTCGCGGCTGAAAAGTGAGCGTTAGACCCTTTAATGACTGACTCCAAATACCAGAGGGCGGTAAAAACCAGCGTTAGGAGCCTCTAACGCTGGTTTTGACGGCTACCGCCCAACTCTAAATCTAGGCCTTAGCTTTTTGGGTTATTCAACGTCATCCATATACAATACTACTTTGTGTGTTCTGGCTCCTCAGTGTTCAGTATCAGTTAAATCCTAAATTACAAATAAAAATGTTACCCCTGCCATGTAAAAATGTAACCATGGGTGTTCATCCTCAGGCCCAAAGGCAACCATTTATTATTTTTGTAGAATAACTGGTGAATTGTATAGAATAGATCAGCAATTATTTCAAGGGACAGGAAAGTGCATAAAGAGAATGTTCTAATCTGTTAGAACATTTTATTATTGCAATGTTACTAGCATATAGCTATAGCCTGTAAAGGGGTTAAACAATAGTTAAAGTCCAGGGCAGCAATGCACTAATGAAAGCAAGCTGAGCACATTGGGCAAGCCAAAGACAAGAGGTGCAAATGTACAGCCACCACTCAACAGCTAGCTTCCAGTAGTGCATTGCTGCTCCTGAGGATACCTAAGTATGCTTTTAAAAAGGGGTAACAAGAGAACAAAGCAAATGTTATAGGAGAAGTTAAGTGAAAAAGCTTTTAAAATATCATACTCTTATCATTAAAGTTTAATTTGAACTTTTAAGTAATTTTAATTCAAAACAGGACTCGTTTTGAACAAACGTTTCAAGAATACTAAAATTAGTTTATATATATACAGTATATATATATATATATATATATTTATATATATATATAAAAAAAATATATCTATATATTCAGAAACATTATTATGGATTTGATCACAAGCCTTTACAAAAACTTATCAAATTACAAAAATGCCCATAGACTTCAAATTAGTTTTTCTGTTGAAAATCTTCATATACTTTTTCTAAAGGATTATGACTGAATCCTATAGAAAAAAGCACTAGTTTCAATTTATGTTGTAAACTGTGTAAACTGGGTCCCTAGACTAGACATAGGGGCCTATTTATTAATGTGCAAGCGGACATGATCCGATATTGCGGATCATGTCCGCCACACATCAATAAATGCCGACAGCATACGCTCTCTGTTTTTATGATTGCACCAGTCGTTCTGGTGAACTGCTGGTGCAACACCGCCCCCTGCTGGGGGTGTCAATCAACCCGATCGTATTGGATCGGGTTGATTTCCGGCGATGTCTGCCCGCCGCCTCAGAGCAGGCGGACAGTTTATGGAGCAGTGGTCTTTAGAAACACGGGGCTTCAAGCTCCATACGGAGCTTGATAAATATGCCCCATAGACTCTAAAAAATATATATATTCCAAAAAATGTTCTCTCAGCTTTTCTGTATTTTTAGAGGGTACTGGATAAAGTGCATGATTATACTGTATATGATTATATACGGATATATATATATATATATATATATATATATATATATATATATACTGTATATATACACACATGGTACAGTTTCAGTCACTATTCATATCATAATAATAAATAACAGTTCTGGAAATGGCTTCCTGGGATTTAGTAGATATTCTTATTATAAAGGGATAATTCCAGAACTAGCTGGATATAGTCTATCTGCAGCCACCTTCATTTTAACTCAGTTTATACAATGTCTTAAGTTATTGTAATTTTTAAGGACCTTATAGTGTGTGTTAAATACATAATCATAATATACATTGGAGACATAGATTATGGATATATTTATGTACAGAAAAATTTGTATCTTAAAGGGACACTGAACCCAAAATTTTTCTTTTGTGATTCAGATAGAGCATGCAATTGTAAGAAACTTTCTAATTTACTCCTATTATCAAATGTTCTTCATTCTCTTGGTATGTTTATTTGAAAAACAAAAATGTAAGTTTAGATGCCGGACCATTTTTGCTGAACAACCTAGGTTGTCATTGCAGATTGGACAGCACCAATAAAGAAGTGCTGTCCATAGCTCTGAAGCAAACATTTGCTGGCTTCTTACCTTAGATGTCTTCTTTTTCAAATAAAGATAGCAAGAGAACGAAGAAAGAATTGATAATAGGAGTAAAATAGAAAGTTGCTTAAAATTGCATGCTCTATCTGAATCATGAAATAAAAAATTTGGGTTCATTGTCCCTTTAATTTCACTTTACATAATTCTCTTTATTTATTCAACTCACACTGTTTAAATATTATCCAAGCATCAGTTAAACATGTATTTATTTATTTTTTAAATTGCATACAGTAGATTACAAATGTATAAAAATTTAGTAGAACTAAAGTCAACTTTTTTAGGCATTTTAGCATGAGATTGTGTGTATAAGCTAAATAATGCTTGTGCAAAGTTAAATGCAAAAAACTAAAAAAGGGGGAAAAAGGTTATGGTTTTAATTAAAAATGTTAAACCCTTTCACTGTACAAACTATAACAAGCATTAAAGGGACACTCAGGTTAAATTAAATTTTCTTGATTCAGATACAGCATGAAATTTTAAACAACTTTCCAATTTACTTCCATTAAAAAAAATGTGCACAGTCTTTTATATTTACAATTTTTGAGTCACCAGATCCTACTGAGCATGTGCAAGAATTCACAGACTATACGTATATGCATTTGTGATTGGCTGATTGCTATCACATGGTAAAAGGGGAGTGGAAATATACATAACTTTGAAATTTGTTATACAAAAATCTACTACTAATTTGAAGTTCAGACTAAGTGCTATTGCATTGTCTTGTTATCTTGCATTTGTTGATTATGCAAATCTAATGTGTTGACTGGTCCTTTAATGACTCATTTGATTACAAATAAATTACTTTATAGCAATGTGACAGTATTTGCACTGGGGAAATCTACTAATGCAGTCAAAGGGGATATGATACTCAAGAAAAAAAAAAGATCTCTAAAAGTGGATATTCCTGTGCTGAATGAATCAAGTTTTTCTGTGGGAGGTGTTCCTGTCAACCAATGAGCTTAGTTGTTCCTGTCAGTTGATGGCCTAGATATCAGTTGCACTTCCTGAGTGTTTTCATGTTAAAGGGACAGTAAACCCCTAAATTTTATTAAATTATTTAGATAGAGAATACCATTTTTTAAAAGTTTAAAATTTACTTCTATTATCACATTTGTTTAGTTCTCATGTTATTCTTTGTTGAAGGGATACCTAGGTAGGTAGCATGCACATGTTTGAAGCATTACATGACAGGAAATAGTGCTGCCATCTAGTGCTCCTGCTAATGTATAACATTGTTGCAAAACTGCTGCCATATATTGTTATGGACACATGCACACTCATGAGCTTACATCCCAGCTTTTTAACAAAGGATAACAAGAAAACGAAGAAAAAATGATAACAGAAGTAAATTGGAAAGTTGTTTAAAATTGTATGCTCTATCTGAATCATGAAAGAAAAAATTGGGTTTTATGTCCCTTTAATTCAAAACAGTTTTAATTTTAATATATATACAGTATATATATATATATATATATATATATATATATATATATATATTCACAAGCATTATTATGGATTCGATCACAATCCTTTACAAATTACAAGAATGCCCATAGACTTTTCTATTGAAAATCATTATATACGTTTTTATAAAGGATTGTGAGTGAATCCTATAGGAAAAATATAGGACTAGTTTCGATTTCTGTTGTAAACTGTGTAAACTGGCTCCCTACACTAGACATAGGGGTACATTTAACAAGCAGCGGATACTGCTTTCTACCCCCGAAGCTTCTAGCTCGCCAGAAATATAAGTAAAGAAGCAGCGGTCGTAAGACCGCTGCTCCTTAACTTGTCCCCCGCCTTTTAGGTGATGCTTGTGCAATGTTAAATGCTAAATACTGACAGCGTATGCTGTCAGTATTTAGTGATGTTGGGCAGACATGATTCGCTACAGCGAATCATGTCCGTTCGACATATAATAAATTAACCCCTTAGACTCTAAGAAAAAATTATATTCCAAACTGATTTTTTTTCTCAGCTATTCTGTATTTATGGGGGGTTTCCACAGACACAGAAACAAAATATATTAAGGTAATAAGAAAAGAAAAAGACGATTGACCCCTTAGACTCTAAGAAAAAATTATATTCCAAACTGATTTTTTTTCTCAGCTATTCTGTATTTATGGGGGGTTTCCACAGAAACAGAAACAAAATATATTAAGATAATAAGAAAAGAAAAAGACGATTCATTCAGTAATAATAGTGACAATTTAAAAAAAAAAAATCAAAACATGCGGTGCAAAACAGGCTATTTTTAAAGAGAGTTTTAGTGTTCATAAAGCAATGGGCACCACCATGTTGTAACCTAGGTTTCATTCTCTACTGAGGCCAGTTAGGGACAATTGTAAATGGGTCACAAGAGTGTGCAACCAATGACTTTTTGTAATATGTTTGCTTATAGTAATTGGAAAGGCAACAATTTTCAGAATTAAATTACAAGAAACTGACCAAATAAATAATGAAAGTGGTTTTTTACTGCATATAATTAAACATTTTTTATATTACAATCTCAAGGTGTTTAATGTTCCTTTACATACACAAATTATGTGAAAATCACTGTAAATTGTGTTCTAATGGATTCGAATACCTGTGAGTAGGGGTCCTCAAGCAAAGAATTAGACTTTTTTTCTAGAAATTTGGTTCTCTAAAGGATTTAAATGCCATTGAATATGAAATTCAATTAGATCTTCTATCTGATTAGAATATACCCAAATGTAAGGTTAAAGTGATACCTAATTCCCTTGCAAAGAAAATTAAAATAGTAATGTCTGGTATTGGATAGATGATTATAATGTATATTATTATATATATATTCCAAAGTAGAGCGCACTCACACCTTCAAATTCAGTTGCCAGGTTTCCAACAGGCGATAGAATACAAGTAAAAGATGCAGCACTCGCTGGTCCTTTTAATCCAATGTATTTATTAGTGTAACATTTCAGGGACAAACTCCCCTTCCTCAGACAGTGAATCATAGTCATACAAGTGAATATAAAGACATAACCCCGCCCCCAGTGATTCAAAAATTGCGCCAAAACTGTTGTCATGGTAACTCATGAAGCTGTTACAAAAAAAGTGCAAAGCAAATATAAAACATGAACACAATAGTCATTGTGTGGTTTTCCCTATTATTAATCAATGTGACCAAATACTTATGCTTTTTATGTTGTGCAGCTATTGTGAATAAAAAATAATATAGTGTCATGTTTATGGATACATAAAATTTCATGAAATAAATAAACAATAAGAAATAAACTTAAAAAAATATGGGAGAGCCTTAGTGTTCAAAAGCAAGCACAACTGCTTGTTACAGAGAAATGACTGAGAGGATAATACATCATATACCTCAAACCATCAGCCGCAACAAAACAATCCCAGTACTGTAGCCAAATCACACATATAAGCAGTATTTACTTATACTCTCAATATTGTAAACATGGTGTGCCTAAAGTAACTGTAATAGTAGTAATAACAGTGACAGGCTAAGTAACGATAATAGGAGCAAAGAGCAGTTACTTACTGTGAAGCTGAGTTAGAGAGCAGAAATGAGCCAATTGTGTATAACAACACTGACACGCCTACCTGTTTACATCATGTGACTAGGAGCTGCGTGTCAGACTGGGTAAAAGATTCGGCCAAACAACCCTTATGGGCCGAATTATCAACCTCCAAATGGAGCTTAATGCCTCTGTTTCCGCACGAGTAGGCTCGCCGGAAACAGCATTTATAAAGCAGCGGTCTAAAGACCGCTGCTCCATAACTGGTCCGTCTGCTCTGAGGCTGCGGATATCAATCCGTACGATCCTATACGATCAGGCTGATTGACACCCCCGCCTAGCAGCCGATTGGCCGCGAATCTGCAGGGGGCGGCATTGTACAAGCAGTTCACAAGAGCTGCTTGTGTAATGAGAAATGTAGACAGCGTATGCTGTCGGCATTCATTGATGTCTGTTGGACATATTCCGCTGAGTGGATCATGTCGGACAGACCGATGATAAATCGGCCCCATAGTGTGTATTATGTCTGTAATGTCAGTATAACAGAGGAATATTTGCTCAGTCTAATGCCTAGCAAGAATTACTTTGCTCTTATTGCTGGCAAATGCATAACTTAAACAGACTATGTTATTACACTCGATAAGTTCTAAGGTTTAAGACATAATATGTTAAGCCACCCTTTCAGAGCAGATGTATGAAAGCCCCTCAGTTATGTAAGGATGTACCAAAGATATAACATATCAAATTATGTGTCAATTTGCACATCATATTGAATTAAATAGAGGCCCTTCCTTATTGGCCAATCAAATGTGTTTGTTCAGATAAATTGTCAGATTGTGGTAAAAAACCATACAAACAGAGAGCAATGCTAAAACATAATGCACATTATTTAAATCTGAACTAATGGATATATCTATACCGGTTGTCCTCAAACAGTGTAAATCTATTATATTGCTCAAATCTGATATGCTTTTTTAAGTATTACAAGATGTGTGAATGTCCCTAAGTTATTTAAGTGTGTACCAAAGATATAACATATCAAATTGTGTGCAGCATATAGCTTTTTGCATTCTATAAAGGCCCGTCCTTATAAGCCAATCAAATGCGTTCGTTAAATTAAATGGTCAGATTGTGGTCAAAAAACATACAAGCAAAAAGCGTTCACTGTTGGGCACTTAACACAAGTATACACCAATGCTACAACATAATGCACATAATTTACATCTGAACTAGTGTATTTATCTATACCGGTAGCCCTCAGTTTACGCCGGGGTTAGGTTCCAGGAGGAATGGTTGTAAATCAAAACCATTGCAAATTGAAACCCAGTTTATAATGTAGGTCAATGGGAAGTGAGGGGGTTAGGTTCCAGGCCCCTCTCAAAATTGTCATAAGTAACACCAAATACATTATTTTTAAAGCTTTGAAATGAAGACTTTAAATGCTAAACAGCATTATAAACCTAATATAGATTGTATCATCATCAAACTAAGTTTAATGAACAAAAACATTTGCTAACAGCACCTAATTAAATAATCACACAACAGACTGCATCATCATTAAACTAAGTTTAAAAAACAAAAAAAGTTTTTTTACTAGCATTTTTCTGCAATCAGTTCTCTGCATTGTTAGCATGTTAGATAATATTGGGTCTGCACTTATTCTATGCATTTCAATCTGCAGTGATAAAGCAGTTAGGCACCCTCACCTCAAGCAGCTGGACAGGAAGATAATAGGGAAGTGGCTGCTAAAACTTGTTGCTTGATAGTACACAGATCAATTTCAGGCTGTTAAGTTGCATAACTTTGCTGCAAAACAAGCGGGCAGCTCCACCTACTGGCTATTTTAATTAGTGCACGACAATAAGATAGGAGCGCCAAAGGAGGCAAGGCCAAAGGTTAAGGGAATAGATGGTATAATGTAGTCAAAAATAAAATTAGAATTAGGATTAGAATTAATCCTCTAAGATGGTGGACCACAAAGATTGTGTTAGTCCAACCTAATGTCTTAGTAAATTCGTTAAAAGCGTGAAGTCCAAGCGTTTGGCGCTTTGGATTGGGGATTAGTGTCACATGTACTGTGAAGGCATATATAGGTGCAGGTCAATTTATATTATAGTGGAGAATTGCTATATATGGTAATACTAAATGACACAGAACATACGTCTTCCAAATAAAATATCACAGTTTAATACAGTTTTATACAATTCAATACAAGTTACATAAGAAAATATGGATCCATAACAGTGTAAAAATTGTAAAAAAGTTTAAAAACAATATGGCGGTAAAATCCTAAAATTCTAAAACAATTAGAAATGGGTGAAGTCTATCTAACAAGATCCCCACGTATGTGAGGGGGAGGGCAAACGAAGGTACAGCTGTACAGCATATGTTAAATATTCTAATAGAATAGCAATATAAATATGGGGTAAAAAAATGGCGGTAAAAAAATATTAATGATAATAATACACAAATGAACAAATGAAAATCCACAAATGTACAAATAATAATCAAATGGTAGTCCACAAATGGGCAAATATGTGGTTAGAAGAAATGTAGTCTCTAAACAGACGTGAAGGCAGTCCAAATTAGTGTGAAGTGGTTCAATCCGTGAAAGAACACAAAAAAATGCAATGGTTAATTAAAATAAAGTTCACAAAAAAGTGTTCCAAAGTGTATAATCCTTTTTGGAAAAAAACGTGATGTCTCAAAAAGACAATAGAAAAAGATCCAAAATATAAAAATATCCAAAATATGAAAATATATATGTGACTGGTGTGTGCACAAACTGGTGAACGTGATCACTGAAAAAACAAAAAATTGTTAAACTTCAAAAAGCCTGTAGTTCTTAGTAAAGTGCACAATGATATAAAAATCAAAAAATGTAATGCAAAAATTAGAACAAAAAATAGAAAAAATATATGGAAAAGAACTTGGGGAATCCTCAAAACCTGTAAACAAAACCTGTAAACAAAAGATAACAACATAGTGTGATATTGTTATAAATAATAGGTTAGTCTTGAGAAAGGCCTCTACTGCAGGCCGAAACGCGTTGACAAGTATATGGTGAGCATTATCCCTTTTCAATTATTGCTTATTTATAACAATATCACACTATGTTGTTATATTGTGTTTACAGGTTTTGAGGATTCCCCAAGTTCTTTTCCATATATTTTTTCTATTTTTTGTTCTAATTTTTGCATTACATTTTTTGATTTTTTTTTTCCAAAAAGGATTATACACTTTGGAACACTTTTTTGTGAACTTTATTTTAATTAACCATTGCATTTTTTTGTGTTCTTTCACGGATTGAACCACTTCACACTAATTTGGACTGCCTTCACGTCTGTTTAGAGACCACATTTCTTCTAACCACATATTTGCCCATTTGTGGACTACCATTTGATTATTATTTGTACATTTGTGGATTTTCATTTGTTCATTTGTGTATTATTATCATTAATATTTTTTTACCGCCATTTTTTTACCGCCATATTTATATTGCTATTCTATTAGAATATTTAACATATGCTGTACAGCTGTACCTTCGTTTGCCCTCCCCCTCACATACGTGGGGATCTTGTTTGATAGACTTCACCCATTTCTAATTGTTTTAGAATTTTAGGATTTTACCGCCATATTGTTTTTAAACTTTTTTACAATTTTTACACTGTTATGGATCCATATTTTCTTATGTAACTTGTATTGAATTGTATAAAACTGTATTAAACTGTGATATTTTATTTGGAAGACGTATGTTCTGTGTCATTTAGTATTACCATATATAGCAATTCTCCACTATAATATAAATTGACCTGCACCTATATATGCCTTCACAGTACATGTGACACTAACCCCCAATCCAAAGCGCCAAACGCTTGGACTTCACGCTTTTAACGAATTTACTAAGACATTAGGTAGGACTAACACAATCTTTGTGGTCCACCATTTTAGAGGATTAATTCTAATCCTAATTCTAATTTTATTTTTGACTACATTATACCATCTATTCCCTTAACCTTTGGCCTTGCCTCCTTTGGCGCTCCTATCTTATTGTCTACTTATACTACAGCATACACCGCAGATTTTTTTGGGGATCCGCTTTAGACAGGAGCCACAGGTCACCCAATACACAAGCGCTATAAGTAAAACCAATTTGCTCTATTTTAATTAGTGCACTTTGCTTTTTAAAGCTTTTCAATAGCAGTCACATGACTGAAAAAAAAGGTTGTTATTCTGAAACGGCGCAAATTGAACCGGCGTAAACTGAGGGTCATCTGTACTGGTTGTCTTTTCACAGTGTGAATATATTATATATATATATATATATATATATATATATATATATATATATATATAACAATGTGCATGGTACAGTTTCAGTCACTGTTCACATCATAATAATAACAAATAACAGTTCTGGAAATGGCTTCCGGGGACTAAGTAGATACTCTTGAACATGTATTATAAAGGGAAAATTCTAGAACTACCTGGATATAGTCTATCTGCAGCCACCTTCATTTTAACTCAGTTTATACAATGGGATAGATTTATTATAGTGCAAGCGGACATGATACGTTGTAACGTATCATGTCCGCTGCGCATCGATAAATGCCGTCAGCATACACTGTCGGCATTAATCATTGCACCAGTAGTTCTTGTGAACTTCTGGTGCAATGCTGCCCCCTGCAGATTTGCGGCCAATCGGCTGCTAGCAGGGGGAAATCGGGTTTATTTTTGTCCGTGGCCTCGGAGCAGGTGGACAAGTTATACACAAGTTATGGACAAGTTATACACAAGTTATGGACAAGTTATACACAAGTTATGGACAAGTTATACACGAGTTATGGACAAGTTATACACAAGTTATACACAAGTTATTCACAAGTTATACACAAGTTATGGACAAGTTATACACAAGTTATGGACAAGTTATACACAAGTTATGGACAAGTTATACACAAGTTATGGAAAAGTTATGGACAAGTTATACACAAGTTATGGACAAGTTATACACAAGTTATACACATGTTATGGACAAGTTATACACAAGTTATGGTCAAGTTATACACAAGTTATACACAAGTTATGGACAAGTTATACACAAGTTATGGACAAGTTATACACAAGTTATGGAAAAGTTATACACAATTTATGGACAAGTTATGGACAAGTTATACACAAGTTATGGACAAGTTATACACAAGTTATGGACAAGTTATGGACAAGTTATACACAAGTTATGGACAAGTTATACACACGTTATGGACAAGTTATGGACAAGTTATACACAAGTTATACTCAAGTTATGGACAAGTCATACACAACCAAACCAAAACGAACACCGGATATGGTAAAAAAGCGTTTCTTTATTCTCCATAAAATATCGACATCAGGCACTTAAAAACAAAAAGCACAGTACAAGGGTAGACTCAGTCTGACATGTTTCGGCCTTGGCTGGCCTTAATCATAGAACTAATGGTCAAAGTAAAACCTGTGGCTTTATACCACTCCCTTAACCATGATTGGCTGTCTGTGCTGCAGTAATTAGAAATTAACTATATAGCCTCCCTTAGAGCTTGGAATGTTGTTAACTAACACCATACTGATGGTGAGACTAAAAGTGCTTCCATTATATTAATCATATCAGACTATGCTCTTAAATAGTTATTAAATTGTGTATAGGTTAATATTCACCATTATGAAGCACTACAGATTTAGAACTTAGAGATACTCTAGGAATTTTTTGCTCATAAGTCTGTTAATACGTTGTTATCAAACGGTAAATACTATATACTATACAAAGCTATTATATGTGGGTAGTAATAGTCTCTCTGTATATGCCTGCATATGTTCCACATTCCACATCTACTCCCCTAGTATTATATCTAAATTAAGAGGGACTAATCATATACATCTATATACACTAGTACCCATAGACTGTGGGCTTGTTTATTTATAACTTCTTACTAACCTAACATAACTCTCCTAAGCCTTAAATAGTATTACCCTAAAGTGTTATTAATTTGATCATAGCTATACTGAACAAATGTCTTATTGAACTATATCTTCAAAGGATGGTTTTAGTTAGTATAGCAAATTAAACAGAGGATGTTCATTCAAAAAATAGTATTACTATTCAATAATAGGGGAGGAAAGAAATCCGGATTTAGCACCAAAAGTTGATCAAATCACCTTCGATATTCATGCCATTTGGACTTCGTGTGTATAATTTAAATATCCAAAAGGCCTCCTTTTTATATAATTCCATAATCCTATTTCCTCCTCTAGGTTTATTTTTAACCAAATCTATAATCATCCATGTAAATGAATTAATATTTTTAGCATGTTCATGTATAAAGTGCTTAGACGCACCAGTAGCCATTCTGCCTCTTTCTATGTCATTGAGGTGCTCACGTATAAGCTCTCGGGCCTCACGTGTTGTGCACCACACATATTGCTTTTTGCAAGAAGTACATGTTATGACATAGGCCTAGATTTGGAGTTCGGCGGTAGCCGTCAAAACCAGCGTTAGAGGCTCCTAATGCTGGTTTTGGCCGCCCGCTGGTATTTGGAGTCAGTGATTAAAGGGTCTAACGCTCACTTTTCAGCCGCGACTTTTGCATACCGCAGATCCCCCTACGCCATTTGCGTATCCTATCTTTTCAATGGGATCTTTCTAACGCTGGTATTTAGAGTCGTTTCTGAAGTGAGCGTTAGAGCTCTAACGACAAAATTCCAGCCGCCTGAAAAAAGCAGGAGTTAAGAGCTTTCTGGCTAACGCCGGTTCATAAAGCTCTTAACTACTGTACCCTAAAGTACACTAACACCCATAAACTACCTATGTACCCCTAAACCGAGCTCCCCCCACATCGCCGCCACTCGATTTAAATTTTTAACCCCTAATCTGCCGACCGCCACCTACGTTATACTTATGTACCCCTAATCTGCTGCCCCTAACCCCGCCGACCCCTGTATTACATTTATTAACCCCTAACCTGCCCCCCACAACATCGCCGCCAGCTACTTAAAATAATTAACCCCTAATCTTCCGACCGCAAAGCGCCGCCACCTACGTTATCCTTATGTACCCCTAATCTGCTACCCCTAACACCGCCGACCCCTATATTATATTTATTAACCCCTAATCTGCCCCCCTCAACGTCGCCGACACCTGCCTACACTTATTAACCCCTAATCTGCCGAGCGGACCTGAGCGCTACTATAATAAAGTTATTAACCCCTAACCCGCCTCACTAACCCTATCATAAATAGTATTAACCCCTAATCTGCCCTCCCTAACATCGCCGACACCTACCTTCAATTATTAACCCCTAATCTGCCGAGCGGACCTCACCGCTACTATAATAAATGTATTAACCCCTAAAGCTAAGTCTAACCCTAACACTAACACCCCCCCTAAATTAAATATAATTTTAATCTAACGAAATAAATTAACTCTTATTAAATAACTTATTCCTATTTAAAGCTAAATACTTACCTGTAAAATAAATCCTAATATAGCTACAATATAAATTATAATTATATTATAGCTATTTTAGGATTAATATTTATTTTACAGGCAACTTTGTAATTATTTTAACCAGGTACAATAGCTATTAAATAGTTAAGAACTATTTAATAGCTACCTAGTTAAAATAATAACAAATTTACCTGTAAAATAAATCCTAACCTAAGATATAATTAAACCTAACACTACCCTATCAATAAATTAATTAAATAAACTACCTACAATTACCTACAATTAACCTAACACTACACTATCAATAAATTAATTAAACACAATTGCTACAAATAAATACAATTAAATAAACTAGCTAAAGTACAAAAAATAAAAAAGAACTAAGTTACAAAAAATAATAAAATATTTACAAACATAAGAAAAATATTACAACAATTTTAAACTAATTACACCTACTCTAAGCCCCCTAATAAAATAACAAAGCCCCCCAAAATAAAAAATTCCCTACCCTATTCTAAATTAAAAAAGTTACAAGCTCTTTTACCTTACCAGCCCTGAACAGGGCCCTTTGCGGGGCATGCCCCAAGTATTTCAGCTCTTTTGCCTGTAAAAAAAAACATACCATACCCCCCCCAACATTACAACCCACCACCCACATACCCCTAATCTAACCCAAACCCCCCTTAAATAAACCTAACACTAAGCCCCTGAAGATCTTCCTACCTTGTCTTCACCATACCAGGTTCACCGATCCGTCCTGGCTCCAACATCTTCATCCAACCCAAGCGGGGGTTGGCGATCCATCATCCGGTGCTGAAGAGGTCCAGAAGAGGCTCCAAAGTCTTCCTCCTATCCGGCAAGAAGAGGACATCCGGACCGGCAAACATCTTCTCCAAGCGGCATCTTCAATCTTCTTCCATCCGGTGCGGAGCGGGTCCATCTTGAAGCAGGCGACGCGGATCCATCCTCTTCTTCCGTTGTCTCCCGACGAATGACGGTTCCTTTAAGGGACGTCATCCAAGATGGCGTCCCTCGAATTCTGATTGGCTGATAGGATTCTATCAGCCAATCGGAATTAAGGTAGGAATTTTCTGATTGGCTGATGGAATCAGCCAATCAGAATCAAGTTCAATCCGATTGGCTGATCCAATCAGCCAATCAGATTGAGCTCGCATTCTATTGGCTGATCGGAAAAGCCAATAGAATGCGAGCTCAATCTGATTGGCTGATTGGATCAGCCAATCGGATTGAACTTGATTCTGATTGGCTGATTCCATCAGCCAATCAGAAAATTCCTACCTTAATTCCGATTGGCTGATAGAATCCTATCAGCCAATCGGAATTCGAGGGACGCCATCTTGGATGACGTCCCTTAAAGGAACCGTCATTCGTCGGGAGACAACGGAAGAAGAGGATGGATCCGCGTCGCCTGCTTCAAGATGGACCCGCTCCGCACCGGATGGAAGAAGATTGAAGATGCCGCTTGGAGAAGATGTTTGCCGGTCCGGATGTCCTCTTCTTGCCGGATAGGAGGAAGACTTTGGAGCCTCTTCTGGACCTCTTCAGCACCGGATGATGGATCGCCAACCCCCGCTTGGGTTGGATGAAGATGTTGGAGCCAGGACGGATCGGTGAACCTGGTATGGTGAAGACAAGGTAGGAAGATCTTCAGGGGCTTAGTGTTAGGTTTATTTAAGGGGGGTTTGGGTTAGATTAGGGGTATGTGGGTGGTGGGTTGTAATGTTGGGGGGGGGGTATGGTATGTTTTTTTTTACAGGCAAAAGAGCTGAAATCCTTGGGGCATGCCCCGCAAAGGGCCCTGTTCAGGGCTGGTAAGGTAAAAGAGCTTGTAACTTTTTTAATTTAGAATAGGGTAGGGAATTTTTTATTTTGGGGGGCTTTGTTATTTTATTAGGGGGCTTAGAGTAGGTGTAATTAGTTTAAAATTGTTGTAATATTTTTCTTATGTTTGTAAATATTTTATTATTTTTTGTAACTTAGTTCTTTTTTATTTTTTGTACTTTAGCTAGTTTATTTAATTGTATTTATTTGTAGCAATTGTGTTTAATTAATTTATTGATAGTGTAGTGTTAGGTTAATTGTAGGTAATTGTAGGTAGTTTATTTAATTAATTTATTGATAGGGTAGTGTTAGGTTTAATTATATCTTAGGTTAGGATTTATTTTACAGGTAAATTTGTTATTATTTTAACTAGGTAGCTATTAAATAGTTCTTAACTATTTAATAGCTATTGTACCTGGTTAAAATAATTACAAAGTTGCCTGTAAAATAAATATTAATCCTAAAATAGCTATAATATAATTATAATTTATATTGTAGCTATATTAGGATTTATTTTACAGGTAAGTATTTAGCTTTAAATAGGAATAAGTTATTTAATAAGAGTTAATTTATTTCGTTAGATGTAAATTATATTTAACTTAGGGGGGTGTTAGTATTAGGGTTAGACTTAGCTTTAGGGGTTAATACATTTATTAGAGTAGCGGTGAGCTCCGGTCGTCAGATTAGGGGTTAATAATTGAAGGTAGGTGTCGGCGATGTTAGGGAGGGCAGATTAGGGGTTAATACTATTTATGATAGGGTTAGTGAGGCGGATTAGGGGTTAATAACTTTATTATAGTAGCGCTCAGGTCCGCTCGGCAGATTAGGGGTTAATAAGTGTAGGCAGGTGTCGGCGACGTTGAGGGGGGCAGATTAGGGGTTAATAAATATAATATAGGGGTCGGCGGTGTTAGGGGCAGCAGATTAGGGGTACATAGGGATAACGTAGGTTGCGGCGGTTTACGGAGCGGCAGATTAGGGGTTAAAAAAAATATGCAGGGGTCAGCGATAGCGGGGGCGGCAGATTAGGGGTTAATAAGTGTAAGGTTAGGGGTGTTTAGACTCGGGGTACATGTTAGAGTGTTAGGTGCAGACGTAGGAAGTGTTTCCCCATAGGAAACAATGGGGCTGCGTTAGGAGCTGAACGCTGCTTTTTTGCAGGTGTTAGGTTTTTTTTCAGCTCAAACAGCCCCATTGTTTCCTATGGGAGAATCGTGCACGAGCACGTTTTTGAGGCCGGCCGCGTCCGTAAGCAACTCTGGTATCGAGAGTTGCATTTGCGGTAAAAATGCTCTACGCTCCTTTTTTGGAGCCTAACGCAGCATTTGTTTAAACTCTCGATACCAGAGTTAAATTTATGGTGCGGCCAGAAAAAAGCCCGCGGAGCGTTAACAGCCCTTTTACCGCCGAACTCCAAATCTAGGCCATAGATTGCAAAATCAGAGCGACAGTTGGTGCAATAATTACAATCAAATACCCGCTGTGTGTAGTTAGATTGAAACACCTTACCAACTGTAGTACGGTTACAGGCTGTACAGCTATGTAAGCCACATTTATAGTGGCCCTGGCAGCTCAGCCAACTACTCTTATTGGGAGGTTTTCTTAGGGCACTAGGTGAGACTATGTTGCCGATAGTAACATTTCTCCTTGAAACAAACCGGCAACCTTTGTCTATCACATCCTTAAGTGCATCATCAGCCTTAAGAACAGGCAGATTTCTCCTAACTATCTCACAGACCTCTCTATATTGATTAGAGTATGTGGTGATAAAAGATATCTCACTATTCCCTCTTGTCTTTGTAGATTTTTTAGGTTTTAACAATTCTGATCTCGGTATACTCTGTACTTCAAAGAATGCTTTTCGAATAGGCCCATCAGGGTAACCCCTTGCTTTAAGCCTTTTCCATAATGCCCTGCTCTCCGCCTGGAAATCTTCTTCTCGAGAACAATTCCGTTTTATCCGGATAAACTGTCCCTTAGCCACGCCATAGTTCATATGGCGTGGGTGGCAACTCCTGGCATGTAGCAGGGCATTAGCTGAAATTGGTTTCACATAAAGTGTAGAGTTAACCATATTATCCTGTCTATTTCCTTCCAATTCCACATCCAAGTAGGACACCTTCTCTTTACCATAGACAAATGTAAACTGTAAACCTGCTTCATTGATGTTTAAATAATCAACAAACTGTTGACCCTCTTGTTCAGAGCCAGACCAGACCAATAGCAGGTCGTCAATGTAGCGCTTGTATGCTACAACCGAGCTCCTAAATGGGTTAGTATCTGCATAGACGTTGCACAGCTCCCACCAACCCATATAGAGGTTGGCAAATGCAGGGGCAAATTTAGCCCCCATGGCTGTCCCACGTCTCTGCAGATAAAACACTCCATTGAACTCGAAATAATTATGCGTTAGCAAAAATAACAGCACCTGCAAAATATATTTCTTCAAATCGCAATCATATTCACTAAAGCTATCTAGCATAAACTTAACAGCATCCAGCCCTTCTTTGTGCGGTATGGCCGAATAGAGGCCCACCACATCTATGGTGAGCCAACTATAGTTCTTTTCCCAATTTAAGCCATCAATCAGATTAAGCAGATGTTTAGTATCTTGGAGATAGGAAGGGAGCCTCCAGACGATGGGCTGGAGTAGTGTCTCAACCCAATTCGACAGGTTCTCAAACAAAGAGCCTATTCCGGACACTATCGGTCGTCCTTTGACATTCTCAATAGATTTGTGCACCTTCGGCAGATGGTGGAAGATCGGAGTAACCGGTTCCTCCACCATCAGATACTCGAAAGTCATCAAATCTATTACTCCCAGTTCCAGCCCATCGTCTAGAAGGTCCCTTAATTCCCTCTGAAAAGCAAATACAGGATTACCTGACAGGACTACATATACATCTTGGTCCTCAAGCTGTCTCAATGCCTCCCTGATATAGGATGATCTATCCATTATTACTATGGAACCACCCTTATCAGAGTTTTTAATCACTATATCATCCCTCTCTTTTAACTGTTTGAGACCAGTTTTTTGTTTGAATGTAAGATTTTCCCTAGTATTTTTACATTGAGCCTTCAAGTTTACCAGATCCTCCTCCACCGTTCTATGGAATTGTTCTAGGATCCTACCTCTACTCTGTGTGGGGTAAAATATTGACTTAGGCTTAAAGCCAGTATGAGAGCTTATCACATTCATTGATTGGTTACCGTCTCGTTCCAGTTGATATAGTGTTAAAAAATCATCCGCATTGTTAACCTGAAAATGGTCATTCTCTATTGTTTTATCTATGCAATCCTGCATTAACACATCCTCATGCTGTATATTCTCTGTGGCAAATAACTTTTTTAATGTTTTTAATGTACGAATTAGCTTGTTAACATCAAGAAGCGTTTCAAATATGTCAAAATCTGTAGAGGGAACAAAATTTAAACCAAGTTTAAGCACATCCATTTCTGAATCACTTAACACTATTGAGGATAGATTAATTATTTTCAAATTTTGTATCTGTTCTGTCTGCCCCTTCTGAGAGTATATCCTTCTCTCTGACCTAGGGACTGTGATTCCCCCTGAGTTGTTTGTAGCTTGGGTACTGTCCCTCTCCCCCTTCCTCCCCCTCCTCCCTGTCCTGCCCCTACCTCGTGAAAAACCTGTGATTGGTCTTGATGTATATTTTGTTTAGACTGTTTCCCACTATCTAGTGCTTTCACATATCTATTCCTATGTGTTGTTTTGTTCTTAGATTTCAAAATGCCACCAGTAGTATTAACAGGTAGGGAAGGGGGTAGTAAAGCAGGCTGTGAAGCTGTATGTGGCACTACATCAGAATCATTAATCTGTTCCCCTTCATCAGAGGAGGGCCCACTGGTCATAAAGTCCACAAAGTCCTGAATCTCCACTTCATCGTTGGACTCAGGATCAGTGTCAGAAAAGGTCACTTGTTTTTTCATTGTTATTTGCTGTTGACCACTCATATCTTTAGATTCTGGGTCACCCCCTTTCCTCTGTCTACGTTGTCGTCTGTTCCTTCTATTAGGTTGCGAGCCATTTGAATAAACCCTATTTAGGGTATAGTCCTCAGAGTCTCTAGTGAATTTGCAAAATTTAAGTTTGTCAATGTCTTTCTTCATATTGTCTACTGTCTGTCTCAACAGATTGTCAAGATTTTCATATTGGCTATGGTCCACAAACTGATTCAGATCTTTCTGTATGTGTTGTATTAGTTGTCTAGCTTCAGTTAGCTTTTGTTCTTTATGTCTAATGATCAAATGCATAAGTCTGATAGAGCACTCTGTAAGGATATCATTCCATTCCCTGAGAAAGGCATCATCCACTATAAGAAATGTTGGCCTTTTCCTTAGTCTAAGGCCTCGAGGTATCATGTTCAAATCTACATATTTCTCTAGGGACTTTTTGTCCCACCATATTTGATACTCCTTTAGTAATGCCTTTTCCATTTGGAAGAAAACCTCTGAAATGTCTTTTATCTCATTGTCAGGATTAAAGATATCCTTTAATGTAGGTCTGTTTTTATCCAGGTCCTCTAAGGACAGCAATGAATAGTAGTTACTGGAAGCCATGTTGTCTTAACCCCTGTTACTCTGTATATTAGATTTTTAAGACAGAATAGGGGATATGGAGATATCCGGCCTTGGAATGTATGTTTATTTAGCACCCGGGTGAACAAATCTGTCTATAGTCCCACACCTAAAATCTAGTGTCCATTAGTATAATATATCTAAGGACCACTGCTCCTTTTAATGTCAGATAAGTTTAACAAGCGAAACAAGAGAGTAGTAATCAACCATAAAATGACTGCTTGTTAATATGTATATTTGACAGTATACCGCTCCCGGTGACACCATCCACTAATAACATCAACCTTGATCCTTATAATCAGTCCCGAAAAAAGGCCGTATTAATGATACAAGAGAAAGCAATCATAGCAGTCAGAACAGTACTTAGCAGCGTTAACTGCGGCTCACCTCCTTAGGTACTTCGGATTAATCCCTTGTGATCTGCCGCTTGCTGCAATCCTCACTCCAGGTCCTCGGCGTCTGACGTCACCCGATCTCCAGTCATGTGACTCACTATGCGCCTGTGACTCTCTGGATCTGCGTCCTCCAGCTGCTGGTCTTGCTTCGGTGATGCATGAATGAAAAAAGTGGTAAGTATCGGTGTCACCGATCTTTGCGGTCTATCCAAGTTCTTCAAGGGGGACTTCCCCGGGGCATCCAAGGATCCTGTGAAACTGCCTTACTTCTCCAATCCGGACGGCACTCTCCTATGCCGTAAATAGCAACCAAACCAAAACGAACACCGGATATGGTAAAAAAGCGTTTCTTTATTCTCCATAAAATATCGACATCAGGCACTTAAAAACAAAAAGCACAGTACAAGGGTAGACTCAGTCTGACATGTTTCGGCCTTGGCTGGCCTTAATCATAGAACTAACACTCCCTTAACCATGATTGGCTGTCTGTGCTGCAGTAATTAGAAATTAACTATATAGCCTCCCTTAGAGCTTGGAATGTTGTTAACTAACACCATACTGATGGTGAGACTAAAAGTGCTTCCATTATATTAATCATATCAGACTATGCTCTTAAATAGTTATTACATTGTGTATAGGTTAATATTCACCATTATGAAGCACTACAGATTTAGAACTTAGAGATACTCTAGGAATTTTTTGCTCATAAGTCTGTTAATACGTTGTTATCAAACGGTAAATACTATATACTATACAAAGCAAGTCATACACAAGTTATGGACAAGTTATACACAAGTTATGGACAAGTTATACACAAGTTATGGACAAGTTATACACTAGTTATGGACAAGTTATGCACAAGTTATGGACAAGTTGTACACAAGTTATGGACAAGTTATGGACAAGTTATACACAAGTTATGGACAAGTTATACACACGTTATGGACAAGTTATACACAAGTTATGGACAAGTTATACACAAGTTATACACAAGTTATGGACAAGTTATACACAAGTTATGGACAAGTTATACACAAGTTATACACAAGTTATACACAAGTTATGGACAAGTTATACACAAGTTATGGACAAGTTATGAACAAGTTATACACAAGTTATGGACAAGTTATACACAAGTTATACACAAGTTATACACAAGTTATGGACAAGTTATATACAAGTTATGGACAAGTTATACACAAGTTATGGACAAGTTATATACAAGTTATGGACAAGTTATGGACAAGTTACACACAAGTTATGGACAAGTTCCACACAAGTTATGGACAAGTTATACACAAGTTATACACAAGTTATATACACAAGTTATACACAAGTTATGAACACGTTATACACAAGTTATACACAAGTTATGGACAAGTTATACACAAGTTATACACAAGTTATGGACAAGTTATACACAAGCTATGGACAAGTTATACACAAGTTATACACAAGTTATGAACAAGTTATACACAAGTTATACACAAGTTATATACAAGTTATGGACAAGTTATACACAAGTTATACACAAGTTATACACAAGTTATGGACAAGTTATACACAAGTTATGGACAAGTTATACACAAGTTATATACAAGTTATGGACAAGTTATACACAAGTTATACACAAGTTATGCACAAGTTATACACAAGTTATGCACAAGTTATGGACAAGTTATGGACAAGTTATACACAAGTTATGGATAAGTTATACACAAGTTATGGACAAGTTATACACAAGTTATACACAAGTTATACACAAGTTATGGACAAGTTATGGACAAGTCATAACTTTTGTTTCTGACGATCCTGAAGGCTTGCGCGGAAACAATGACATCAAGCTCCATATGGAGCTTGATAAATCGGCCCCATAGTCTTAAGTTATTGACATTTTTAAGGACCTTATAGTGTGTGTTAAATACATAATCATAATATACAATTTCCACACTGGAGAAATAGATTATGGATATATTTATGTACAGAATAATTTGTATCTTAACCCCTTAGTGACCACAGCACTTTTCAATTTTCTTACCGTTTGGGACCAGGGCTATTTTTACATTTCTGCGATGTAATTTTCCTCTTACTCATTTACTGTACCCACACATATTATATACCATTATTCTTGCCATTAAAGGGACAGTCTACACCAGAATTTTTATTATTTAAAAAGATATATAGTCCCTTTATTACCCATTCCCCAGTTTTGCATAACCAACACAGTTATATTAATATATATTTTACCTCTGTGATTACCTTGTATCTAAGCCTCTGCAGACTGCCCCCTTATCTCAGTGCTTTTGACAGACATGCAGTGTAGGCAATCAGTGCAAACCCCTAAATAAATCCACAGGAGTGAGCACAATGTTATCTATATGACACATATGAACTAGTACTGTCTAACTGTGAAAAACTTTCAAAATGCTCTGAGCTAAGAGGCAGGTTTCAACGGTTTAGAAATCAGTTTGACCCTACCTTGGTTTAGCTTTTCAAAAATACCACCAAGGAAACAAAGCAAATTTGATGGTAAAAGTACATTGGAAAGTGTTTTAAAATTGCATGCCCTATCTGATTCATGCAAGTTTAATTTTGACTAGACTGTCTCTTTAAATGGACTTTCTAAAGATACCATTATTTTCATCATATCTTATAATGTACTATAAAAAAAATTATAAAATATGATGAAAAAAATGGAAAAAAACACACTTTTTCTAACTTTGACCCCCAAAATCTGTTACACATCTACAACCACCGAAAAACACTCATGCTAAATAGTTTCTAAATTTTGTCCTGAGTTTAGAAATACCCAACGTTTACATGTTCTTTGCTTTGTTTGCAGGTTATAGGGCAATAAATACAAGTAGCACTTTGCTATTTTCAAAGCATTAATTTTTCAAAATTAGCAATAGTTACATTGTAACACTGATATCTGCCAGGAATCCCAGAATAACCCTTAACATGTCTATATTTTCTTTTAGTAGACAACCCAAAGTATTGATCTAGGCCCATTTTGATATAATTCATGCCACCATTTCACCGCCAAATGTGATCAAAAAAATAAAATCGTTATTTTTTTCACAAACTTTAGGTTTCTCACTGAAATTATTTACACACAGCTTGTGCAATTATCGCAAAAATGGTTGTAAATGCTTCTCTGGGATCCCCTATGTTCAGAAATAGAAGACATATATGGCTTTGGCATTGCTTTTTAGTAATTAGAAGGACGCTAAATGCAGGTGCACACCACATGTGTATTATGCCCAGCAGTGAAGGGGTTCATTAGGGAGCTTGTAGGGTTAATTTTAGCTTTAGTGTAGTGTGGTAGACAACCCAAAGTATTGATCTAGGTCCATTTTGGTATATTTCATGCCACCATTTCAACACAAAATGTGATCAAATAAAATTTTTTTTAACTTTTTCACAAACTTTAGGTTTCTCACTGAAATTATTTGCAAACAGCATGTGCATTTATGGCACAAATGGCTGTAAATGTTTCTCTGGGATCCCCTTTGTTCAGAAATAGCAGACATATATGGCTTTGGCGTTGCTTTGTGGTAATTAGAAGGATGCTAAATGCCACTGCGCACCACACTTTTATTATGCCCAGCAGTGAAGGGGTTAATTAGGTAGCTTTTAGGGAGCTTGTAGGGCTAATTTTAGCTTTAGTGTAGAGATCAGCCTCCCACCTGACACATCCCACCCCCTGATCCCTCCCTGGCCCCCCTCAAACAGCTCTCTTCCCTCCCCCACCCCACAATTGTCATCCCAATCTTAAGTATTGTCATCCCCATCTTAAGTATATATGGAGCCACTAATCAGCAGCTAGAAACTAGGTTCTTTCTGCTACTGAACTTTCCTATATAAACATTTCAGCAAATGAAAACAAGAGAATGAAGCAAATTCAATAATAGAAGTAAATTGGAAAGTTGTTTTAAATGGTATACTCTGTCTAAACTATGAATGTCTAATTATGACTTTACTGTCCCTTTAATTACCATTTACATAATTCTCTTTATTCATACAACTCACACTGTTTAGATATTATCCAAGCATCTGTAAAACATGTATTTATTTGCTTATTTATTTTTTAAATAGCGTACAGTAGATGACAAATGTAAACAAAATTAATAGAACTAAAGTCAACTTTTTTTGGGCCTTTTAGCACAAGATTGTGTGTATCAACTTTAAAAAATTTTTAAAAAAAGTTATGGTTTTAATTAAAAATATCTTAAATCCTTTCACTGTACAAACTATAGCAAGCATTAAAGTGAATGTCAATTTTGATGCTAAAGTGCCCGTTTTTTAAAAATTCGATTAAAACAGGGGCACTTTAGTTCATCAAAATTTACATTTCACTCCTGTTGTGAAAAAAAACTTACCTTGTAATCTTGACAGCAACTCCAGCTTCCTCCGGTCGTTGCAAGCCATTTCTGACGTCAGAAATGATGGATAGGTCATCCTCCAATCATGGCTTCCCCCCCGGGGGACTCAGTGTCTGATTCAATGCCGTGATTAGCGGAAGCCGGATTCCTCATTTTATACCCAGGAAGAGGCTTTGCGACGGGTGGAGGAAGCTGGAGCGGCTGCCAAGTTTAAAAGGTAAGTTTTTTTTCACAACAGGAGTGAAATGTAAATTTTGATGAATTAAAGTGCCCCTGTCTTTAATCAAATTTTTTAAAAACCGGGCACTTTAGCATCAAAATTTACATTCCCTTTAATTATTCATTTGATTACAAATAAATAACTTTATCGCAAAAGTGTCAATTCAGTATTTGCACTGACATCAACTAATGCAGTCAAAGTGAAATGATTTTTTTTTAAAAAAAGAATCTCTAAAAGTGGATATTCCTGTGCTGTATGAATCTAGTTTTTCTGTGGGAGGTGTTGCTATTGACCAATGAGCTTAGTTGTCCCTCTCAGTTTATGGCCTAGATATCAGTTTCATGTTATATTTTACAGCTTTTAATTAACTATCACCTAGATTACACTTGTAATAGCACCGCAGCCATTACAAGTGTTGTTGGTATAGCTGTACCGCACACCTTTTAGCCTGTGCCGCAACGTCAGTCTAGCACAAGTAAAAATTACGTTTTTTCATGGGATTCCCATAGCGCTGGTATTACGAGTTTTGAGGTACGACTAAAAAGTGAGCGTTACAGCCTAAAACGACAAGATCCGTAACACCATCTAAAGTCAGTAGTTATGAGTTTTACGCTACAAAGCTGTAACATAAAACTGATAACTAAACTGCTACAAAGTACACTAACACCCATAAACTACCTATTAATTAACCCCTAAACCGAGGCCCTCCCGCATTGCAAACACTATAATAAATTTATTAACCCCTAATCTGCCACTCCCGACATCGCCACCACTTAAAAAAATGTATTAACCCCTATTCCGCTGCTCCTCGACATTGTCGCCACTATAATAAACGTATAAACCCCTAAACCGCCGCCCTCCCGCATCGCAAACACTATTTGAATATTATTAACCCCTAATCTGCCATCCGCCCACACCGCCGCTATAATAAACCTATTAACCTCTAAACCGCAAGCCCCCCACAATGAAATATACTAAAATAAACTATTAACCCCTAAACCGAAAGCCTCCCCACAACAAAATAAACTAATTTAAACTAGTAACCCCTAAACCTAACGACCCCTAACTTTATATTAAAATTACAATTTCCCTAGCTTAAATTAAATTAAAATTTACCTGTTTAGCTTGTTGCGATGTGGGGGGGGCTGGCGGTTTAGGTGTTAATAAATGTAGTATAGTGGCGGCAATATCGGGAGCAGCAGATTAGGGGTTAATCATTTTATTTACGTAGCGGCGATATCGGGAGCGGCAGATTAGGGGTTATTAACTGTAGGCAGGCGTCAGCGATGTTGGGGGCAGATTAGGGGTGTTAAGATATAGGGTTCATATTAGGTTTAAACTGTATTTTTATTTCCCCATAGACATCAATGGGGCTGCGTTACCTAACTTTTGTTTCCGTGATTGCAGGTGTTAGTTTTTATTTTTGCCGGCTCTCCCCATTGATGTCTATGGGGAAATCGTGCACGAGCACGTCTCAGCAGATCTCTGATTGTGTAAGGTATTGAGCACAACGCAACCATATCGCACGCAAAAGGGGTATGTTTGAAAACTTGTAATGGCTGCACTATAGGAAATTAGATAACGGAACTTTTGTTGCGTTCGTTAATTTCTCTATAGCGCTCAAAACTCGTAATCTAGCTGTATATTATTGCTTTTTCAAATACATGAAAAAATGGCAAATAAATAGAACATTTTTGAATACAGTTTCTTTTTAACAGAACTCAGTACGTTTTCAAAAATTATCACAATGAAACTTTCAAAACTTTGGAATGTGTGGTGAAATTATGTATTATGTAGTGTGGGCATATTATTTTCTTGTTGGCATGAGATGTTTGTTCTTTTTCACAACACAGATGGTTTCAACATTGTGTGTATTTATTTTAAAAGTTGTTTGTGATAATCTCCAGCCAAATACTTACATCAATAGAATTTAATTCCCATGTCTGGATAAATAGTTATTGTTGGCAAAATATCAGTTGATAAAAAAAAAAAAAAAGCAAACCAACATTGTACAATAATGTTAGCATATTTTTACAAATATCACTTTTTTAAAATTCATATTTGTAACATTTTAATATTTAAATTACCTAAGTGACTATTTGATCACACATGGTGTGATATACAAAATAGCAAACGCAAGACATCTAATAATGCTTCCACCTTGGAATGTACAACAGGTCCATTTTGAAATCTATTCTTTATACATACTTATCCGCAATCTATTCTCATGGCAAAAAAAAATGCTTCACAATGGCACATCAAGCATGGGAATTTGGATAGCGACAACATCCAATAAACCTATCAGTACTGGTTTCACAATGTACATAACCTGACATAACCTATACATTTCTGATTATGAAACAATGACATACCCTAAAACTTTATAGGACCAACTACCACTTAGATTATAAGATCTCTAAGGCCTATAATGCTTCTGTCCTAGTCTGCCTTTCCTGTCTTTATTGAGGTAACCTCTATGCAGGGCCAGTGCTAGGATTTTTGGCTACACAGATCAGTGCTACACAGCTGTTGCTGGGGGTTTTATGAAAGGTTTTCAAATAGTAAACCATTCAGTCCATTTGAATACCTATATGGGGGTAGTTATCAAGCCGTCAACCTCAAATACGCTGGAATTCCGCAGCGTATTTGTGGCGAGGCTGATTCGCCTTAGTTATCAAAGGCTAGAGACCGGTTAAAGTAGAATTTTGTGACGTAAGCTTCGATCCGCCAGGCTCAGTCCGACACAGATCGATTCTTACGTCACTCCAGATGTTCCGCACACAAGTGCGGCACAATCTGACTACTTTTGCTAGTTATCAAAAAACTAGCAGGTACGCTCGGCACTTTTCCGGCCCAGCGTACCTGGAGGCGGCGGATCCCATAGGAATCAATGGGAGTCTGACCATAGCGAAAGTTCATGTTTGCTGCTGCCAGACATCCCATTGATTCCTATGGGAGCTGTCTACACCTAACACCCTAACATGTACCCCGAGTCTAAACACCCCTAATCTGCCCCCCTACACCGCCGCAACTAAATAAATTTATTACCCCCTAAACCGCCGCTCCCAGAGCCCACAGCTAGCTATAATAAATATGTTAATCCCTAAACCGCCGCTCCCGGAGCCCATCGCCACTATAATAAACATGTTAACCCCTAAACCGCCGCTCCCTGACCCCGCCGCAACTATAATATATGTATTAACCCCTAAACCGCCGCTCCCAGACCCCGCCGCCACCTACATGATACCTATTAACCCCTATCCTGCCCCCCCCATACCGCCGCCCTCTATAATAAAGTTATTAACCCCTATCCTGCCGATCCCGGACCTCGCCACAACTAAATAAATAATTTAACCCCTAAACCACCGCTCCCAGACCCCGCCGCAACCTATATTAAACTTATTAACCCCTATCCTGCCCCTCCTACACCGTCGCCACCTACAATAAATTTATTAACCCCTATCCTGCCCCCCCCTACACCGCCGCCACTGTAATAAAATTATTAACCCCTAAACCTAAGTCTAACACTAACCCTAACACCCCCCTAACTTAAATATTAATTAAATAAATCTAAATAATATTTATCTTATTAAATAAATTAATCCTATTTAAAACTAAATACTTACCTTTAAAATAAACCCTAATATAGCTACAATATAAATAATAATTATATTGTAGCTATCTTAGGATTTATTTTTATTTTACAGGCAAATTTCAATTTATTTTAACTAGGTACAATAGCTATTAAATAGTTATTAACTATTTAATAGCTACCTAGCTAAAATAAAGATAAATTTACATGTAAAATAAAAACTAACCTAAGTTACAATTACACCTAACACTACACTATCATTAAATAAATTATTCCTATTTAAAACTAAATACTTACCTGTAAAATAAACCCTAAGATAGCTAGCTACAATGTAATTAATAATTACATTGTAGCTATTTTAGGATTTATATTTATTTTACAGGTAACTTTGTATTTATTTTAGCTAGTTAGAATAGTTATTAAATAGTTATTAACTATTTAATAACTACCTAGCTAAAAGAAATACAAAATTACCATTAAAATAAATCCTAACCTACGTTACAATTAAACCTAACACTACACTATCATTAAATTAATTAAATAAATTACCTACAAATAACTACAATTAAATACAATTACATAAACTAAAGTACAAAAAATAAAAAAAAGCTAAGTTACAAAAATAAAAAAAAATAAGTTACAAACATTTAAAAAATATTACAACAGTTTTAAGCTAATTACACCTAATCTAAGCCCCCTAATAAAATAACAAAGCCCCCCAAAATAAAAAAATGCCCTACCCTTTTCTAAATTAAAAAAGTTCAAAGCTCTTTTACCTTACCAGCCCTTGAAAGGGCCTTTTGCGGGGCATGCCCCAAAGATAACTGCGGTGGTTTAGGGGTTAAATTATTTATTTAGTTGCGGCGAGGTCCGGGAACGGCAGGATAGGGGTAAATAACTTTATTATAGAGGGCGGCGGTATAGGGGGGCAGGATAGGGGTTAATAGGTATAATGTAGGTGGCGGCGGTGTCCGGGAGTGGCGGGATAGGGGTTAATACATTTATAAGAGTTGCGGCGGGGTCTAGGAGCGGCATTTTAGGGGTTAATAACTTTATTGAGTTGCGGGGGGCTCCGGGGGCGCCGGTATAGGGGGTAGAACAGTGTAGTTTAGTGTGGGTGCTTAGTAACAGGCTAGCAAGAAAGCTGTCAAAAAGCCGAAGAGCAGCGAAATCGCCCCGTACTTGGTGCGCGGCTTTTTGACAGCTTTTTTGATAACTTAGGCGAAATTTTGCAGGTCCGCGGCGGCGATGGGAGGCGAGCTTAGGCGGGCGTATTGGGCCGGTGAAGTCAGGAAAAGTAGATGCGTTGATAACTACCCCCCATAGTGTGGTTTTCACAAAGGCCCAATATTCAAAACATTGAGAGACTGATGAGAAACTGCCTGTTGATAGATTCCATAAAAGGGGGTTGAAACACGAAGTGACGACGAGTGGCAATGTGTCTCTGAAAGGAAATAATAGGGATTGTGGCTTCTGCAAAAGTCTGCTGACATGGCCGCTCATCAGCACTATCAGCAGAGGAGGGTTTATTTGAAGTGTTCCTACACAGCCCAGACAGTGTGTTCACTGAAACAAAAGATGTTTATGTGTAGGAACACTTCAAATAATACATTACTAACCTTACATCTACTAAACCTACACTAACTGCCTCACACTGGAAAATCTTGCCACTGAAAATGTGATAAGACAAATATGGCTAAAAACCTGTACCTACTACTGGTGATTTTTCCCAAGTAAAATGCAAGATACTCCCCTGGAATGCCGAGCAAACTCCCACAAACACCTATCTCTATGTTATGTATGTGATCTACCATACTAATAAAGACAAAAAAATACCTTCCTATTAAAATTGCAGGAGCTGTCAATACATGTATATACAATGTATTATTCATATGTATCTTATTGTACAATGCATATTACTGCAATTATTGTTTTGATCTTAAATAGCTGTTGTTTTTCCCCTGTTTTTTTAAACAATAATATTTATTTTTAGTTATATAAATTTGTTATAAAAGACAGCAGCCGCAACTTTGTATTTTTACATAACTGCATAATGTTTAACATTGTAAAGTTAAACAAATACAGCTGTGTAAAAATTCAAAGTTGCGGCTACTGACTTTAAAAAATACAATAATTTGCATTATAATAGAAAATGCATATACATGAAACATTATATATATATATATATATATAGTTTCAAAGATCAAATAAGCACTCGCTGGACTTCAGTCATCAGTGACAACACGCTTTATTCTGACAGAATAAAGCGTGTTGTCACTGATGACTGAAGTCCAGCGAGTGCTTATTTGATCTTTGAAACTATCTATTACACATATAGCACCCTGGCAGTTGCACACAGATGGTGAGAGTGCACACACCAACCAACTATATACATATATATATATATATACATATAATGTTCCTCTAAACTATTAACAGCGCCCTCACCACTATTGCAACCTAACCCGCTACACTATTAACCCTGATCTTCCATAACACCATCACGATTAACCCCATAGCCTATTAACCCCTAAACTGCCATCACCCACTGCAATAAACCTCTACACTATTAACCCCCTAACCGCTACAACCCCCATCACAAAATACCCTCTAATCTTCTAACAGCAACCCCTTGAAGACCCCTTATCTAACACCCCCTAAGTTACAAAAAAAACACTATACTTGCAAAAAATAAAAAGCACTAGCATTACAAAAAAATAAATGACCAAAAATAAAAAACTCCAGCCAGTTAGACCTCTTTAGTTTGATTATGAATGGAGAGCTATTTAAAACTGTGTTAACTCCGCTAGAAGTAAGCTTTTTGCATGCGTCAGTAGCGCGTGTAAAAAGTTTTCCCACGAGCGATAACCCATGAGCAAAAAGCCGAAGTTTGAATATCGCAACCGCGTTCACGTATTTCCTCATAGACTTCAATTGAGTGCAAAAAGTGGAAAAATTACTAATACCCTTTTTACTTGCGCGCAAATCCGATTGTGTTTCCCAAGTGTGTTAACCTAACATGAAATATTACTATTTCACATTACAATATTCTTCACACATAATAATATGTTCTATGTATTCTTTTGTAAACTATATATCTATTTTAAATTATATATAGGAATCAATATATACAGATATATATTATATTTATTTACAAATACTTAGAACATATTCCCCTATGTGAAGAACATTGGAATGTGTAATATTTACAGTATATACATAGTTAAACACTTTATTAAAAATTAATATTGCATATATATAATTTTACGTTTTCAGCTACTTGACTGCAACTCCAATGAACTTATATATATATTTATGTCTATATATGTATACATATGTATTTTTGTGTTTATATGTGTATTTATGTCTGTAAATACAATAGACAGTGTTATTATGAATGTAACTGAACTTTTAAATGTAATTTTGATGTGTTTTGTGCAACTTTTTTGTCTGAAGTTGCAATATACCAAAGTACGTTAAATTCAATTGCACTCAAATGAAAGCGTTTACTTTCAACCTGTAATATAAGGCGCTACTTCTGATGTGAGCAAAGTGCTGCGATAAAGCCCTTTTCGATTGCGTGCAACAGTTAGTGCACCACTCATAATTAAGCCCAAAGTGATCGGAATCAGTGATAAAATCACTACACATATGTGACCATAATGCACTTTTGTGCTACATCCATATGATTGAAAAGGGTTGTGATTAGTTATCTTTTCTTTTTTTTTTTGTGTGAAAAAAGCGTAAAAAAACGTAATTGATTTTGTAAATGCAAAAATGCAGTAATATTGTTCACTTTTATTGTGAATTAAAAAACACAATTTATACTTACCTGATAAATTATTTTCTTTCCTGGCATGGAAAGTACACAAATCAATTCAATTACTAGTGGGAATTCAACTCCTGGCCACCAGGTGGAGGCAAAGAACAAAGTACCTTCCCATTACCCACAATCCCCAGTCATTCAGCCGAGGAATTATGGAAAGAGAAGAAGACACAAAGAGTATAGAGGTGCCTGAGGTTTAAAAAAATGACATAAAGCTGTCTTAAAAATAAGAGCGGGTCGTAGACTCTCTATGCCAGGAAAGAAAATAATTTATCAGGTAAGTATAAATTATGTTTTCTTTCCAATGGCATGGAGAGGCCACAAATCCATTCAATTACTAGTGGGAACCAATACCAAAGCTAGAGTCCACAGAATGGAAGGGAGGGATACAGAAGACAGGAAAGCATAAACAGAAGGCACCCACCACTGCTTGAAGAACTTTCCTCCCAAAAGAAACCTCAGCTGAGGCAAAAACATCAAATTTGGAAAAATATGCAATGATGACCAAGCGGCTGCCTTGCAAATCTGTTCCATAGAAGCATAATTTTTAAAGGCCCAAGAGGAAGCTACAGCCCTAGTGGAGTGAGCTGTAATTTTCTCTGGAGGTTGCTGTCCAGCTGTCTCATAAGCCAATCAAATAACACTTCTCAACCAGAAGGAGAGAGTAGAAGAAGTGGCCTTCTGACCTCTCTGTTTACCAGAAAAGACAACAAAAAGAGCAGAAGATTGACGAAAATCTTTCGTAGCCTGTAAATAGACCCTTAAAGCACACACAACATCCAGATTGTGCAATAACCGCTCCTTCTTAGAGGAAGGATTAGGAAAAAATGAAGGAACAACAATTTCTTGGTTAATATTGTGTTCCAAAACCACCTTAGGAAGAAATCCTAATTTAGTACAGAGAACTGCCTTATCTGCATGATGAATAAGATAAGGAGAATCACACTGTAGAGCTGAAAGCTCCTAAACTCTAAGGGCAAAGGAAATTACCAGCAGAAACAAAACCTTCCAGAACAATAACTTGATATCAACAAAATGCATAGACTCAAATGGAGCCTGCTGCAGAACTTTAAGAACCAGATTAAGACTCCAAGGAAGAACAATTGACCTAAACACAGGCCTGATTCTAACCAAAGCCTGGACAAAAGATTGAACATCTTGCAACATTGCCAGATGCTTCTGCAAAAGAATTGACAGAGCCAAAACCTAACCCTTTAGGGTACTGACTGATAAACCCTTCTCCAGGCCCTCCTGAAGAAAGGGCAGAATACAGGGAATTCACACCTGACTCCAAGAAAAAACCCTAGATCCGCACCAATGAAGGTATTTACTCCATACCTTATAATAAATCTTGCGAGTAACAGGTTTACGAGTCTGAATCACTGTCTCAGTAACTTTCACAGAAAAACCTCATCTGGACAAGACAAGCATTCAATCTCCAAGCAGTCAGTTTCAGAGAGACTTTCGGATGGAGGAAGGGAAGATCCTTCCTCAGAGGAAATTTCCATGGGGGAAATGACAACATCCTCACAAGGTCCACAAACCAAGTTCTGCGAGACCACGCTGGAGCTATTAGAATCACAAAGCCTGCTCCTGTTTGATACGATCACCCGAGGAAGGAGGGCAACTGGAGGAAACAGATAAACTAGACCAAAATCCCATAGAACTGCCAGGGCCTCTTCCAGAGCTGCTTGAGGATCTCTTGATATTGCTCCGTACCTTGGAAGCTTGGAGTTTAGACGAGATGCCATCAGATCCAGCTCCAGAACTCCCTACTTGAGGGTTAACATCGAGAAAACTTTGGGATGGAGGGCCCATTCCCATGGATGAAACGTCTGCTTGCTCAGATAATCCGCTTCCCATTTGTCCACCCCTGGGATATGAATGGCAGAGAGATGACAATTGTGAGACTCTGCCCACTGAAGAATGCGAGTCACCTCCTTCATAGCTAACAAGCTCTGAGTTCCTCCTTCGTAGTTGATATACGCCACCAAAGTGATATTGTCCGATTTAAATCTGATAAACCGTACTAAACTCAGTTGAGGCCAAGCTGATAGAGCATTGAAAATTTCTCTCAATTCTAGGATATTTATAGTCCAAAGTCCCTGAGCTCTTAGGGAACTCAAACTGCTCCCCAGCTTAAGAGGCAGGCATCCATGGTCAAAATCTCCCAAGAAGGTCTCAGGAAACAAGTGCCCTGAGACAAATGGTCATGAGAGAACCACTAAGACAGAGACATCCTTGTCTGAGAGTCTAAAACTATCCTCTAAGAGAGATCAGAGTGGCCTCCATTCCATTGATGCATACATAACTTTAGAGGTCTCAGAAGGAAGCGAGCAAACGGAATAATGTCTATGGATGCCACCATTAAACCAATTACTTCCATGCATACAGCCACCGATGGACGACCAGAGGACTGAAGAGAAAAACAGGCCTCCAGAAGCTTGAGTTTACTGACCTCCGTCAAAAAAATCTTCAAAGATACTGAGTCTATGATTGGCCCCAGAAAACATACCCTGGTACTTGGCACCAAGGAACTTTTTCCTAAATTCACCTTCCTCCCTTGAGAGCGGAGAATAGCTAACAGAGAATCTGTATGGGATCTTGTTAACTGAAAATATGGTGTCTGGACCAAGATATCATCCAGGTAATGAGTCCCTATAAATTGGAAATTTTGATCCAAAAAAGCGAACCTCACATACACATCCTTTAGGTCTATAGTGGTCATAAACTGACCCTCCTGAACTAGAGGGAGAATAGAATGAATAGTCTCCATTTTGAAGGACGGGACCTTGAGAAACTTGTTGAGAGACTTTAAGCCTAGAATTGGTCAAAAAGTTCCCTCCTTTGTGGGAACTACAAAAAGATTTGAATAAAATCCCTGACCCTGTTCTACTAGAGGAACTGGTATAATTACTCCCAGAGAGGACAAATCCATTATGCAGTTTAAGAAGGCCTCTCCCTTTACCTGGTTTACAGATAATCTTGATAATAGGAATCTGTCCCTGGCTGGACAAGACTTCAATGCTATCCTGTATCCCTGGGAGACTACAGCCACTGCTCCAGGATCTGGAACATTGCGAATCCAAGCCTGCTGAAAAAAGGAAAGCCTACCCCCTACCTGATCCAGAACTTCATGCTGACTTAGCCTTAGCGGAAGGCTTTTCTGGATTGCTTACCCTTGTTCCAGGGCTGGCTAGCTGTCCAAGAAGTCTTGGCTTGCTCAGATTTAGAAGAAGAGGAAGATCTTTGTCCCTTGAAGTTACGAAAGGAACGGAAATTTGAAGTCTGATGACCCTTGGGTCTATTCTTCTTATCTTGTGGTAAAAAAAACTCCCTTTCACCAGTAACCATGGAAATGATCTCTGCCAGACCAGGACTAAATAAAGTCTTACCCTTAAAAGGTAGAGACAGAAGCTTGGATTTAGAAGTCACATCTGCTGACCAAGACTTTAACCAAAGGGCTCTGCGGGCTAGTATCGCAAAACTAGAAATCTTGGCTTCCAGCCTAACAACTTGCATACTGGCATCACAGATAAAAATATAGGCAGCTTTAGAGCCTTGATCCTATCCTGGATCTCCTCTATAGTAGTCTCCTCTGAAATTAAATTAGACAAAGAGTCTCACCAATAAGAGGCTGCACCAGCAACTGTTGCAATACTAGCAACTTGTTGCCACTGCAAACCCTGTTGAAGAAATATCTTTCTTAAATAACCCTCCAATTTCTTATCCATAGGGTCTCAAAAAGAGAAACTATCCTCGAGAGGAATAGTATTTCTCTTGGCTAAGGTAGATATAGCACCCTCTACTCTAGGAACAGTGTGCCACAGATCTCACACTGAATCAGCCACAGGAAAAATCTTTTTAAACACAGGAGACGGGTTTAAAGGAACACCCGGCTTCTTCTTCTATTCCTGAGATATAATGTCAGACATGCGATCTGGAACAGGAAAAACCTCCACAGATTTAGGCTTGACATCAAAAACTCAATTCAGTTTATTAGCCTTTTTAGGAGCTTCTGCAACAGTTTCAGAGTAATCCAAAGTAGCTAAAACCTCCTAGTATCTTATAAGCCTTAGAAGCCGCTGCCATGCATTGGGCACCCATCTTTAGCTTTGTATCCAATACTACTGCAAATATATATTTAAAAATAGAACATTTTCTTCTATGTGAAAAACATTGGAATGTAAAGTATTTTTTACTTCAGGTTTAGCGCTGTTGATTTAGTGCAGTGTTGGATCGATAGGGAGAGGGATTTAGTGTGGTCACAATATTCAAAGTCCTGAACTTTTGATCTCTTACTTTCAACTTTTAATAAGCGCATGAATGTGATGGTAAACTTTACATGTTTTAACATCAGGTCCAAAATCTAAGTAGTATTTTAGATGGACCGTAATCTGCAGACAACAGAAAAAAAATGACATTATGCCTAAACTATGGATCAATGAAGTATCAGTTAGTTATCAGTTAACCTTATTCTTTCTGACCTTTCTAAATGGAATTTCTGTTCATAGGATCCCTATATACTGTGGATATAAAAAGTCTACACATCTAAAGAGAGCTGTACACAGGAGGTCCCCTCTTAATTTAAAGGAACTTTTTTGCCAAGAAGAGTGGGATAACATTCCAAAGTCTAGATGTGCAAAGGTAATAAATACTTATTTACAAAGACTTGCTGCTGTAATGCAAAATGTGATTCCACAGAGTACTAGTTGGGTGTGCTGACTTATGCAATCAGAGTTTTGTAGTTTTGTTTTTTTTATTGAAAATGTTCCTAATAATTAAAGGGACACTAAACACCAGAATTTGTGTTGTTTAAATAGGTAGATAATCCCTTTATTACCCATTCCTCAGTTTTGCATAACCAACACAGTTATATTAATGTACTTTTTACCTCTGTGATTACCTTGTATCTATGCCTCTGCAAACTGCCCCCTTATTTCAGTTCTTTTCAAAGACTTGCATTTTTAGCCAATCAGTGCTGACTCCTAGGAACTTCCCGTGCCTGAGATCAATGTTATCTATATGAAACACATGAACTAACGCCCTCTAATGGTGGCCCTTCAAGGTCTAAGAAATTAGCATATGAACCTCCTAGGTTTAGCTTTCTACAAAGAATACCAAGAGAACAAAGAAAAATGGGTAATAAAAGTAAATTGGAAAGTTGTTTAAAATTACATGCCCTATTTAAATCATGAAAGTTGTTGTTTTTTTTTTTTACTTGACTGTCCTTTTAACTCATGAAAGTTTTTTTTTTTTTTTGTTTTTTTTACTTGACTGTCTCTTTAACTATTTATTTTTCTTTAGATTTTTGGTTTGTTGGAAAATCCCATTACAGACTGAAATAGGTCTGACATTTACATTGTTGTTTTTTCTGTCTTTACATTTCCAAAACCTGCAATTTTATTAGGCTGTGTAGACTTTTTATTTCCACTGAAAGAATACGCAGGACATTCTCATTTACATGTATATGCAATATTAATTGAGTGAAAATGTGTATAAATAAAAATGATCCTTGATGAATGAAACTATTACTAAATAGAAAAAAAAAATCCCAATTGCTCTATGAAAGCTAAGCTTTGCAGCAGTGATGTAAAATTGACCAAAAATAAAATGATTGACTATATTATTGAACCAGTTTTGATCTTTCAGTCTCAAACAAAGACAGTTTCTTGTTATTTGAGCATTTCTTAGTCAAGGTCATGTTGAGACTGAAATATTGTTTCCTGATGACAAGCAATGGTCTATTTTTAAAATTCCCATTAAAGATCGAATTGCTACAAAGGCTTAAGAAATTTAGAAGCATTTTGAATTGTGTTCCTGTTGTTACCATAAGATCTGGGATGGTGTGAAGAAAAGTCGTACATATACAAAATATTACAGTATTACAGCTTGATCTATGTCCATGATAATTGCAATTGTGGCACATGCTACTAATACACATTCACTTACCTATCTCTAGTAACATAGATCTCTTCAAATGTAAAATGAACCCTTTAAAGGATCATTTCATTATTTGTATATATGCATCTGAGATTAGTCACCCTATTGTACAGGATTTGCGCACAAAATGAGTAAAGTTTTAAAACATTGAAAACTGTTATTTTGTTTACAGAACTTGCATTTCTTTGCACTTCAGGGGCACACACCTTGAAAACCTCTTAAGGGCTAGAATACAGTTGGAGCATAAAATAGTGTTTTACGCAAAACTGTAAATTGTGATGGCGAGATTTTTCTATCGTAAACCTTGCGCATTGTGTTTTGGTGTGGGATTACAAGATGAAAGTAGAAATATTGCTTCTTTGCCCTATTTATGGGTTAGCATATATTATTGCAAGGGGATTTTCTACGATATCGTGTTTGCACTACACCACTTACGCGCTCAAAGGCCTGCTTGTGCTGTGACATCATTAATTTAGGGAATATAAACATGTTTTTTCAATTAAAACAGACTAATTACTTAAAATGGTAACAACCATTAATGTTTTTGAAAACCACAACTGCATATTAACACATCTACCATGCTCATATGCAAAATGTAATCACAGTGTCATCACAAGAAAGGACAAGGGTCTAGCACCCGTTTACAATGATTGCTGGAGTGCGCCTAGGGTTCACACACCATGTTTTTATAGACACTTATGACTTATACATGCTGCAGGGTGTGCAGAGGGAAACAGGAATTGGGATTTCCAGCCAAAATATATGTGTACTGTCCTAGACCGCAATGCATGTTACCATATGCACAACCTGAAACATGGTTAATTAAGAACACTGCAACTTAAACTAGTTCACTGAGCATACATCATGTTGGAGACTATTACATAAACTTGTGTGCGCCTTATGATTACGTACTAAACATGGGGGAGGCATTGTGCAGTTTTCAAACAAACAACTATTTAGACAGCAATTACATTTGCGTAATTGTTTTTTCTTCCTTAAAATCTTCTTCTTATTCAGCTCAGTCAAGCTGACAATATCTGCAATGCCACTCCACATGACATCCCTTCCATGTGGGTTCTTCTAACTCCTCCACAATCTATACTTATATATAATCATGTGTATGTATGTATGTATATATATATATATATATATATATAGTACCAAAATATCATATATATATAAAAATATGTATTTAAGAATAAACAGAACATATTCTGCTATGTGAAGAACATTGGAATGTGAAATATTTATATTTTTATGTCGGGTTAGCGCACTTGAGAATAGGCGTTCATGTTTGCGAGCGAGAAGGGTGTTTTTTTTCCATTGACTTCTATGGGGGAATAAGTTAACACGCGCACAATATTCTAACTTCGGCTTTTTGTAATGTGTCGGGTTAGCGCATGTGCGAAATCTGTTTACTTTCAACTTGTAATACAAGCTATCCAACAAGCGTAATTTTTTTTTTTTACTTCTAGCGGAGTTAGCGATCAAGCGGGAGCGGTAAATACTGCACCACTTGTAACCTTCCCTGTATGGGGAACACCTTTATTGATAAATTAATTGACTCTACACATATCTATATATAAATTATGGATCCTAAAAATATCTAGGGCTCCCCAGTTTATTGGCTGACTTTATATAGAAATCTAAAAATATATAGGTGGTTCCCCAGTTTATTGGCTGACTTTATATAGACTTGTCAAGCTTTGCCTTAAAATCAATATTACATAAAATATCACCTGTGGTTGTTCCTTACATAGGTAGTGGGGAGCAAAAATGTGTGCCTCTATATTCTTTTTCAAGGTGAGTTGTGGTTCTACCAGAGTATGTGATCTATGTGCTATGGATTAGAAGTAAAATATAGTTCCTTAATATTAGGATGTATCCTGATTATCTCTTTTTTCCTTTGGAACTTATATTTAATAAACAGTGGGCTAGATTGCAAGTGGTGCGCTAAAGCTAGCGGGGGTTGCAATAAGCAATACCGCAATCGCACTTGCACACGTATTGTAAGTTGAAAATGAACGGGTGCACTTAAGCGTCTACAGAATTTGCACTTGTTGGGTTAGCACAACCTAGTGTAAAGTGTAAGGAGTAAAAATTAATGTGCACTCAACACAACATTGATACATTAAAATAAAATGCTACACTCATATATAAAGTTTATGATAACAAAGTATTCACATAAATACTGTAATGTATATGTGTGTGTATATATATATATATACATATATATATATATACATGTGTGTATGTGTTTATATATATATGTGAGTGTATATATGTGTATTTATATGTTTATATACAGCAAAGAAAGGATATGTGCAGACAACGGTCAGTAGAAGTTTAAAACTCAGTCTTTATTTGTGCAAATAGAATAAAAAACACACATTCCAGGGGTCAGCACAGGCACACAACAAAAATGTCCGCTAACATGTTTCGGCCATCAGGCCGTAATCATAGCTAAAGGACTATGCACCTGAGCCACTTAAAAGGCATCAGGATCACACTGATTGGATAAAATCAAAAAACTTTGTTGTGTGAGAATTAACCCTATGGGAACCTGCATGGATTTACATATATATATATATATATATATATATATATATATATATATATATATATATATATATACAGCCTACTTTTAGTCTTAAATAGATCAGTACTTGCAATGAATGGCATAGCAAAAATATTACCATAGAATAGATGATTTCAAAGATTGAGCACAATAGAAATGTAAATGTAAACATGTTCCATTTTAAATACACAATTAAATTAAATTAAATTAAATCAAATAAACATCAATAATATTATTACAAGGTAACAGTTAGTCAATATCTCAAAAACGTATTTCTAGTGTGATAAATATCACTAGCATACATATTGTAACATAAGGATGTATACAGCTCAAACGCCAAACCTTGGAAACCTAATAACAGCCTAAAAATCAGCGTATGAAGTACTTAAATAAAATTATAAAAATTATATAAATAAATGATGATGGACTGGAGAAAACATGATGACATAAGTACTTGAAAGTAGGACATAATATTTAATATTTAATAGGACTTAGTGATCAGCATAAGGTGGTAAAGAATATATAGTAATAGTAAGAAGTGTTAATGTTATAAACATTAACAGTACATAGGAGTATACTTGCAACCTCCCCAACACCTATGATAATAATAACAGTATTAGTTAGTTACACATAGGTGATGTGCAGATAAAGCACAAAATTGGATTGGAAAAGAGGAGAGATACAATTAGGAAAGCTAATATATAGATAAACAAAAGAGGACAGATGAGAACAGGCTACCACACAAGAGGGAAAAGTAATAACCCAATACAGTAGATCAAGCTACTCCCAATAATTAATAAGATCATATTCTGAATTTAGACCTGTAGGTACACGTGTTTGCAATTTAAAAATCCAGAACATTTCCCTCTTCTGTAGCAGCCTGTCTCTGTCACCCCCTCTAGGGGGGCAAAACACTCTCTCGATGGCCTGCCACCTAAGTGTATCCACACTTTTCTGATGACATTTCACAAAATGTTGCACCAAAGGTGTTGAGGCAACACCTGCTTGTATAGTGGATAGATGATTCTGAATACGTACTTTTACCTCAGTGGTCGTGAGTCCAACGTACTGTAAATGGCACTTAATGCAACTCAGTACGTAGACCACATACGTAGAAGTACATTTAAGACAGGACTGTATGGAATAAATCTCTCCAGTGACTTCAGATTTAATACTATCAGATGGTAAAACGTATTTGCATACCCTACATTTATTCAAACACTTAAAGATGCCTCTATGTGTTAGCCAGGAGCTCTGTCCCTGATCAGTTTTAGGTAAAACGGAAGGTGATAGTAAATTGCCCAATGTTGTTGTCTTCCTATATAAGCAGCGTAAACCTTGAGCAATACGATGCTCAAGCTTGTCATCAGCCGCCAAGAATGAAAAATGTTTTTTAACAATTTTACAGATTTCTGTGTATTCCTGACTAAACTCTGTGACAAAAGTTACTCCTTTATGTTCATTAGTGGCTTTGGACTTATTGTTGACACCATCATTACGCAAAACTTTTGACCTATCAAGGACATCAACCTGACTCCTGGCCTTCTTGATAACCCTGGCACTATACCCTCTGTGTTTTAATCTGTTGGTCAAATCATCTGACTGATCAGCACATTTATATGTCGAAGAACAGTTGCGTTTGACCCGGATAAATTGGCCTTTGGCCACAGCAAAGGGTACATGCCTGGGGTGGCAACTCTGTGCGTGGAGGAGGGTATTCCCAGTAATGGGCTTCCTGTAGATCTCCGTCTCTACTTTACCATCCCTCGTTCCTGTGATTGTAATGTCCAAAAAGTTTATCACATTACCTTGTAACGCACTAGTGAACTTGATTCCAATATTACTGGAGTTCAGGTATGCAATGAAAGCCGTGAAAAGTGACTCACTCCCATTCCACACGAGGAGCAAATCATCTATGTAGCGGCCATAAAAATAAATATAATCTCTAAAGGGGTTCCCATCTCCATAGATGTGGGACAGCTCCCACCAACCCATAAAAAGGTTGGCATAGGAGGGGGCAAACTTCGCCCCCATAGCTGTCCCACGCCTTTGGAGATGTGTTTATATATGTATATACATACATATATAGAAGGGCAGATTTTGCTATATTTTTCTAAGGGGCTTTCCTGCATTTCTGTATGTGAAGGAGATTATAGCACTGCATGAAATAAGAATTTTTTTAAATTTACACCTTGGGGTCCATTTATTAATGTGCGGACGGACATAGATTCGATATAGTGGATCATGTCCGCCGCACATCTATAAATGCCGACAGCATACGCTGTCGGCATTTATCATTGCACAAGCAGTTCTTGTGAACTGCTGGTGCAATACCACTTCCTGCAGATTCACGGCCAACCGGCCGCTAGCAGGGATTGTCAATCAGCCCAATCATATTTCGATCGGGCGGATTGCTGTCCACCACCTCAGAGGTGGCGGACAAGTTAAGGAGCAGTGGTCTTAGGACCACTGCTTCTTAAAGGGACAGTTCACCCAAAAACTTTATCCCCTTTAAATTATTCCCAATGATCCTTTTTACCTGCTAGAGTGTATTAAATTGGTTGCAAGTAGCTCCTTTACTCATATTTCAGCATTTGAAATAGCTGATTTAGCTTGTGGTTTCCCAACCTATACTGAAAGTTTTGATACTGGCGTATATGCTATTGACAAGCCTAAGTAAACACAGCCAGCATAAGAGATTACACCCTCAGTGGGGGGCATGATAGTTAAGTAATAAAATGATAATTTTCCATTGTTCTCTCTATGTATTGACCTTTGGTGTTCCAGACAAATATAAGATAAGGAAGCAAATCTGTGTACATAAAAGTGATAACATAATGAGATCTGATATTACCTGAAGCTCAACCCATTGTAATAGGCTGTGGTTTCAAAGCACAAAACGAGCTACTTCAGATACACAAATAAACCCGAAAATGCAATTTCTCAAATATTTTATACTCTGCAGTTGGTATAACAAGTTATTTAAAATACATTTATGGAAAAACTATTTTACAGTGTACTGTCCCTTTAACTTCCGCTTCAGCTGGAACTGAAGCAGAGTGGGTCGGAGGCAGCATCCACTGCTTCTTAAATAGACCCCGTTGTACTTTGTATTTTGTATGACTTTAGACTTCATATTGGGTATTTTAAATGTTTTTACAATTAAGCTTTACATGTTCTTCTTGTATTTTAATACATTTATATTCTGTTTACAGCAGTACATTTAGGATTGTGTTTTTACAAAAACTGAGTATGCTTTGAAAGTTTTGTGGAGCTTTAACAAATTAGGATCATACTTGATATATCGCTGTTTATCTTTTACAAATTATATTGCACTTTGTTCTATTTAAAAGAAAACTAAAAGTTTCAGAAAGTGGGAGGGACAGGACAGTTCCCAGGGTTGAATAGGGGCCTTCCCAGGGTCTGTGTCGAATCTCTCTCACAATTCTCAAAGCATGTTACACCTTCAGGTCTCACTGATCTTGCCAGCTGTATGGAGGTGAAATTTGCTCAAAATTCCTAATACATTTATATAACAGACAGAAAAGTAATGTATACTAAACTAGAGAAAAATTGAAGTTAAATTGTAGTGAAAACATTTCAGTTTAATTTGTTTTTGCTGTAACCTGACAATTTATATCAGTTCCATATCAGTATATCAGATAATTCAGCCCAGTTGAAGTCAGCACCAGGACCATAACTACAAGGGTTTTAGAAGTATCAGCTGAGAAAAGGTTTGCAAGCTGTCCTCCATAAAATTACTAAAAATAAAGGGAGAGGGAGGGAAGGGGCGCTATGCTAGAGAAAAAAGGGGTGTGGGGGGTCTCTAACTAGTGATCGTGGGAGGGGGGACAACTACACTACAGAAAATACTAAAAAAATAAAATAAAAAGTGTTTTACAGGTAATGGCAGATGGCGGCACTAGTAAGGGGGGGAGGGTTGGAGAGCTGTTTGGGAGGGATCAGGGAGGTTGGAAGGTTAGGGGGGACCCTACCCTGCAGAAAATATTAAAACATATACAAAAAATATTTAATTTAAAAAAATGCCTCAATTTTCACATTGGCAGACTGTCTGCCGGTGCCTAAGATGGGGGTGACCCGTGGGGGGGGGGGGAGGGAAGAGAACTGTTTAGGAGGGATTTGGTAGGGATCAGGGGGGTGGGAAGTGTCAGTTGGTATGTAATCTCTTCACTGAAGCTAAAATAAACCTTACAAGCTACCTGATTAACCCCTTCCCTGCTGGAATAATATAAGTATGGTGCGCAGCTGCAATTAGCGGCCTTCTAATTAGCAAAAAGCAATGGCAAAACCATATATATCTACTATTTCTGAAAAAAGGGGATCCCAGAGACGCTTTTACAAATATTTGTGCCATGATTGCACAAGCAGTATGTTCATAATTTCAGTGAGAAACCCAAAGTTTGCAAAAAAGTTAACAATTTTTTTTAATTGTTTGCATTTGGTGGTGAAATGGTGGCATGAAATATACCAAAATGGGCCTAGATCAATACCTTGGGTTGTCTACTTAATATATATATATATATATACAGGGAGTGCAGAATTATTAGGCAAATGAGTATTTTGACCACATCATCCTCTTTATGCATGTTGTCTTACTCCAAGCTGTATAGGCTCGAAAGCCTACTACCAATTAAGCATATTAGGTGATGTGCATCTCTGTAATGAGAAGGGGTGTGGTCTAATGACATCAACACCCTATATCAGGTGTGCATAATTATTAGGCAACTTCTTTCCTTTGGCAAAATGGGTCAAAAGAAGGACTTGACAGGCTCAGAAAAGTAAAAAATAGTGAGATATCTTGCAGAGGGATGCAGCACTCTTAAAATTGCAAAGCTTCTGAAGCGTGATCATCGAACAATCAAGCGTTTCATTCAAAATAGTCAACAGGATCGCAAGAAGCGTGTGGAAAAACCAAGGCGCAAAATAACTGCCCATGAACTGAGAAAAGTCAAGCGTGCAGCTGCCAAGATGCCACTTGCCACCAGTTTGGCCATATTTCAGAGCTGAAACATCACTGGAGTGCCCAAAAGCACAAGGTGTGCAATACTCAGAGACATGGCCAAGGTAAGAAAGGCTGAAAGACGACCACCACTGAACAAGACACACAAGCTGAAACGTCAAGACTGGGCCAAGAAATATCTCAAGACTGATTTTTCTAAGGTTTTATGGACTGATGAAATGAGAGTGAGTCTTGATGGGCCAGATGGATGGGCCCGTGGATGGATTGGTAAAGGGCAGAGAGCTCCAGTCCGAGTCAGACGCCAGCAAGGTGGAGGTGGAGTACTGGTTTGGGCTGGTATCATCAAAGATGAGCTTGTGGGGCCTTTTCGGTTTGAGGATGGAGTCAAGCTCAACTCCCAGTCCTACTGCCAGTTTCTGGAAGACACCTTCTTCAAGCAGTGGTACAGGAAGAAGTCTGCATTCTTCAAGAAAAACATGATTTTCATGCAGGACAATGCTCCATCACACGCGTTCAAGTACTCCACAGCGTGGCTGGCAAGAAAGGGTATAAAAGAAGAAAATCTAATGACATGGCCTCCTTGTTCACCTGATCTGAACCCCATTGAGAACCTGTGGTCCATCATCAAATGTGAGATTTACAAGGAGGGAAAACAGTACACCTCTCTGAACAGTGTCTGGGAGGCTGTGGTTGCTGCTGCACGCAATGTTGATGGTGAACAGATCAAAACACTGACAGAATCCATGGATGGCAGGCTTTTGAGTGTCCTTGCAAAGAAAGGTGGCTATATTGGTCACTGATTTGTTTTTGTTTTGTTTTTGAATGTCAGAAATGTATATTTGTGAATGTTGAGATGTTATATTGGTTTCACTGGTAAAAATAAATAATTGAAATGGGTATATATTTGTTTTTAGTTAAGTTGCCTAATAATTATGCACAGTAATAGTCACCTGCACACACAGATATCCCCCTAAAATAGCTATAACTAAAAACAAACTAAAAACTACTTCCAAAACTATTCAGCTTTGATATTAATGAGTTTTTTGGGTTCATTGAGAACATGGTTGTTGTTCAATAATAAAATTAATCCTCAAAAATACAACTTGCCTAATAATTCTGCACTCCCTGTATATATATATATATATATATATATATATATATATATATATATATATATGTGTGTGTATATATATATATATATATATATATATATATATATATATAGTTTTGACAGATAAATTAAAAAAAATCAAGGCTCAATTGCGATAAATTCTCTGGTATTTTGGGCAGGTTTTTATCTGAAAGTCCCAGTAGTGAAGGGGTTAATCCAACAATGTATGTTACACAGAACTAGACAGTCATTTTACCCCTTGGCTGCCAGTAACATACAAGTAAATAATTGTACCTCTTTGGTTACCATTAACACATGCAAACAGTAGTGAATTGACTACCTTGACTGCCAATCACTTTTTTTCTGCTCCATATTTGTAATGCATTAGGAGAGTGTGGTGCTATTGAAAACAAAATGTATGTTTACATAAAAAATTAATTTATTTAATGATGGTGAGAGTCCACAAGCCATCACATGTGGGAATATTCCCCTCCTGACTTGATTTGTATTACCCAGGGATCCTGAATAGATCTCTCCCAAGCCCCGAAAACAGTCTCAATCTGCACCTCACCAGAGACTGGTCTGGTATAGGAGTCGCAACTTCATGCGGTCTTGGGAGTTGGGGTAGACTTCTCGGACTGTTTGCTTTTGGTCCAAGAAGAGTTAGACTTCCAGGAGGATTTAGAGTAGCCTGAACTCTGAGCAGAGGAGGAATCGTTCTGAGACTTAGATTATCAAAAAGTGTAAAACATCCTGCAGATCTAGGCTTATCCTTAGATTTCTAATCCTGGGGCAGAAAAGCTCCCTCTCTCCCTGTGACTGTGGCAATAATAGCATCCAGTCCAGACACATATAAAAGGCTGCACAGCCGAAACATATAGATTGCCCGATCTGAGAAAAGCTACTTGTCAACAACGGGTGCTACGGGAAGAGGAGCTAAACCACCAGAGGAGCTTACAACGACACTGCAAATAAGAGAATTGCATGTGCTCACAGAGCACACCACAGACAGACATTACTTGCTTAAAGAAGGTAACATTCATAAGAACAGTGCACTGTTAACGGACTCCAGGTCGCTTGGATTGGATGTGAGCAGGTCATGTGACCCAGTGGCAGGGATCAAGATTCAAAGAGACACCAAGTTCAGAGCAACGGCTGGCCGGTGAAAACTTACAAAGTATTGTTTTAATAAGCAATTGAGTCATTTTTACAAATTTATTTTTAAACAGCACTAAATATAAGAAAAATATTGTGCCTTGCAGCTAGCGGACTAAAGCGAAAGTTTGGATTTCACTCATGGAACTAACCACATGAACTTTTTGATACATTGGTTATAGAATGTGGATTTACAGATTTAAAGCAGAGCTCTGTGATAACTGATTTTTCAAAGAGTGAGTGTAAGGTATGAATTTAAAATTCATGTGTGGTTTCTGGCAATACTAGTAATCAATATACAGTATATTTCAGATTAACACCGGTGTCATATTTAATCAATAATTTTGATTGTTTACATTAAATATATATGAAATTTGCTATTTTGTTTTTTTCACTTTATGAAGAAGTATATTAAGGCTATTCCAAACCAGCATTAAGATTGCACTACCTTAAATATAACTTTTTTGAACTTGATCTGTTACAAATTACAGTGGGAAAATGTGTTGTTTAAAGGTTAGCTGTGTTTGGATATACTACGTCCCAGAAAGATATACTAACCTTGGTCCAAACAGAGAGTTACCCTGGAAGGGGAGAGAATGCAATCTGCTTTTAGAAACCATATATAGAAGACAAAGGCCCCTATTTATCAAAGGTGTTGCGGACCTGATCCAACAGTGCGGATCAGGTCCGCAACACCTCGCTAAATGCGGAGAGCAATACACTCTCCGCATTTAACATTGCACCAGCAGCTCACAAGAGCTGCTGGTGCAACACCGCCCCCTGCTGACTCGCGGCCAAGCAGGGGGGTGTCAATCAACCCGATCGTACTCGATCGGGTTAATTTCCGGCGATTCCTGTTCGCCTGCTCAGAGCAGCCGGACAGGGTTATGGAGCAGCGGTCTTTAGACCGCTGCTTCATAATTTGTGCTTCTGGCGAGTCTGAAGACTTGCCAGAAACAGGGGCCCACAAGCTCCGTTCGGAGCTTGATAAATGGGCCCCATAGACTTAAGCCACAAAGTTTGCCTAGCTAAAATAGCTAATAGCATTGGTGCAAATCATTTCCACATCACAATTAAGAAATTTGCTGTTCTAAATGGGACAGTCTAGTCAAAATTAACATTCATAATTCTGATAGGGCATGCCATTTTAAACAAGTTTCCAATTTACTTTTATTATCAAATTTGCTTTGCTCTCTTGGTAATCTTTGTTGAAAGCTAAACCTAGGTATGCTCATATGCTAATTTCTAAGACCTTGAAGGACGCCTTTAATATAAGGGCATTTTGACAGTTTTTTACAGCTAGAGAGCGCTAGTTCATGTGTGCCATATAGATAACATTGTGCTCACTCCCGTAGAGTTATTAATGAGACAGCACTGGTTAATAAAGGGATTATCTATCTTTTTAAAAAAATAAAAATTATGGAGTAGTCTGTCCCTTTAAAGAAACAACCTTACAATTTAAAAACAAACAAAATAATGCTGTATATTATTTAAACACTGTTGCCAATTAGTGCTCAGACATATGAACTCTCCAGGGTCTAACTTGGAAATGAGTTAGGATTCAATTTATAAGATTTATGCAAGTTATTACTAATATTATTTTTATTGTAATCATATTAGTATCTTGACTAATAAAATAATAAAAAAGGTAAAATAACTCTACTTTTAATTAAATGTATATTTTGGGAAAATAACTTTTCTATGTTGAAACATGTATTTGTATTAATTTGTACAGTGCATGTCTGTAGAATTACTTTTGAAATCTTCATTTTAAATAGGAAAGTAAAGGAATTTATTTGCAACATTATTTATTTTATAAATATTCAGCGTAATAGTGACCTCTGGTGGTTGCAATGATCCCTGAAAAAACATCACAGTAAAAAGTCTTCTGTAAAAATATTTCATTAAGAAAATATCAAAATGTACATATAATATATTGCATTTATATAATTATAATCAGCTTTTGAACTTTAAAGGTTTAGGGAAAGTTTCATGCACATATTTGAATATGAATCGTAGGGTATTTTGGGCACACAAATATAATATGAATATAATAAAATTATCAAATTAAAATAACTGTATATATATATATATATATATATATAATCAGTATTAATATGTAACTATTAACTATTGTTGTTTTTCAGTATATAATTGCTTATGGGGAAGTTTTTGTACTTTAACACATTAATTCATATTTAGTTCTGATATTCAAGGTCACCAACATAGCTTCATGATTCCTATCATTACATTATTTGTGTAAATATCCACAAAGATCCCCATGTTATTCTTACATGGTTCCAGTAAGTCTATAAACATTAGTGGGGTTCAACCTTGGTTAATGGTCAAATAGAGATAATGACTTGTTTTTCGGAACATATTTGCAAAATACATATTTGTCTATTACAGTTTAGTGATGAGTGCCATCTTCCGAGGAAAAAAAATATTCTAACTGCTAAATCTTAGCTCATTAACAAAATTGTTAATTAATCTGTAATTAGCTTTAGCCAATCATTTATGTGACCGCAACCTTATCAGTTGAGGTGGAGTTTAGAGTTTTCCATTCCAGCTAAAAAAAAAGCCTAACACCTGCAATAAAGGAGCGTAAAGCTCCGTAACGCAGCCCCATTAATTCCTATGGGGAAAGAAAACGTATGTTTACACCTAAAACCCTAATATAAACCCAGAGTCTTAACACCCCTAATCTGCCGCCCCCAACATCGCCGACACCTACATTACACTTATTAACTCCTAATCTGCCACCCCCCACATCGCTGCCACCTACCTACACTTATTAACCCCTAATCTGCTGCCCCTAACATCGCCGCCACCTACATTACACTTATTAACCCCTAATTTGCCGCCCCAATGTCATTGCTATCTACCTACACTTATTAACCCATAATCCGCCGCCCCCAACATCGCCGTCACTATACTAAAATTATTAACCCCTAAGTCTAACCCTAACACCCACTAACTTTAATATAATTAAAATAAATCTAAATAAAAATTACTATCATTACCTAACTAATTCCTATTTAAAACTAAATACTTACCTATAAAATAAACCCTAAGCTTGCTACAATATAACTAATAGTTATATTGTAGCTAGCTTAGGTTTAATTTTTATTTCACAGGCAAGTTTGTATTTATTTTAACTAGGTAGACTAGTTAGTAAATAGTTATTAACAATTTACTAGCTACCTAGTTAAAATAAATACAAATTTACTTGTAAAATAAAACCTAACCTGTCTTACACTAACACCTAACCTTACACTACAATTAAATAAATTACATTAATTAAATACAATTAACTAAATTACAAAAACAAACAAACACTAAATTACACAAAATAAAAAAGAAATGATCAAATATTTAAACTAATTACACCTAATCTAATAGCCCTATCAAAATAAAAAACCCACTAGCCTAAACTAAATTGCATATAGCCCTTAAAAGAGCTTTTTGCGGGGCATTGCCCCAAAGAAATCAGCTCTTTAACCTGTAAAAAAAAATACAAACAACCCCCCAACAGTAAAACCCACCACCCACACAACCAAACCCCCCAAATAAAATCCTATCTAAAAAACCTAAGCTCCCCATTGCCCTGAAAAGGGCATTTGGATGGGCTCTTTTTCAACCAAAACCCTAGTCAAAATTAAAACCCACCCAATAAACCCTTAAAAAAACCTAACACTAACCCCCGAGGATCCACTTACAGTTTTTGAAGACCGGACATCCATCCTCAACGAAGCCAGTAGAAGTCTTCATCCAAGCGACAAGAAGTCCTCAGTGAAGCCAATAGAATGCGAGCCAATAGAATGTGAGCTCAATCCTATTGGCTAATTGGATCAGCCATTAGGATTGAAGCTCAATCCTATCGGCTGATTGCGGTTTAGGGGTTAATATGTTTATTATAGTGGAGCGGCAGATTAGGGGTTAATAATTTTAGTGTTTGCAATGCGGGAGGTTTAGGGGTTAATAGGTAGTTTATGGGTGTTAGTGTACTTTTTAGCACTTTAGTTATGAGTTTTATGCTACAGCTCTGTAGCATAAAACAGCATAACTATTGACTTTCAGTTTACGGTACGGATCTTGTAGTTATGGGCTGTACCGCTCACTTTTTGGCCAGACAGGCGAACTCGTAATACTGGCGCTATGGAAAAGGACTTTTTGAAAGCTGCGGTAGTTAAGTTGCGTGACGGCCAAAAAAGTGTGCGGTACAGATATACCTGAAAGACTTGTGATACCAGCGGTAGTGAAAAAGAGCCATAACGCTGCTTTTTCACCATAACGCAAAACTCGTAATCTAGCTGTATGTTTGTTGATTGATCTGGTCTTAATTTAAATAAAAGACAAATCAGAACAAAAAGAATTCTGGTTTAATATGTATTATCCTTTGCAAATTATATAATTTAGAGTGTTATTAAATTGCACACATTGCCCCTGCAAAGTTGGTAACCACTATTTTATATTTGAAATACATTAACAGAATGATATGAGGTTCCATAATATTTATTGTGTCTAAACACATAATATACTTTGCGGGTGCACTACTGAAATAATAATAAGGGTAATATTCACAACAATTCTATTATTTTTACTCTTTAAAACTATTAACTCAGATGAAAAGTTAATTGTCAATCAGCTAGATTACGAGTTATGCATGCTATAGGGAAAAGTTGCGTTACTTAACCCCCTATAGCTCAGCCATTACATGATTTTAAAAACCAGGCTTCTGCGTGCGATATGGTGGTTTTAAGCTCCATACCGCACCAAAAACAAGTGCTGTTTTGACGTGCTCGTGCACGCTTTCCCCATAGACATCAATAGGGAGAGCAGGTCAGAAAAAAACACCTACGATCACGGAATAAAAAGCTCCATAACGCAACCCCATTGATGTCTATGGGAAAAAAAAATAATGTTTAAACCTAACACCCTAACATAAACCCCACGTCTAAACACCCCTAATCTGCTGCCCCCGACATCGCCGACACCTACATCATGTTATTAACCCCTAATCTGCTGCCTCGATATCGCTGCCACCTAAATAAAACTCTTAACCCCTAATCTGCCGCCCCCAACATCGCCACCACTATACTAAAGTTATTAACCCCTATTCCCCTGCACCCCAACATCGCCCACACTATAATAAATCTATTAACCCCTATTCCGCTGCTCCCCAACATTGCTGCAACTAAATAAAGCTATTAACCCCTAAATCTCTGGTCTCCCACATCTCTACCAATAAATAAACCTATTAACCCCTAAACCGCCAGCCCCCACATAGCAACAACCTAAATTAAACTATATTAACCCCTAACCCTAACGTAACCCTAAGCCTAACCCTAACCCTAAACCTAACCCTAACGTAACCCTAACCCTAACACTCCCTAACTTTAACATAATTAAAATATAGCTAAATTAAACTTACAATTATTAACTAAATAATACCTATGTAAAACTACTTACCTGTGAAATAAAACCTAAGCTAGCTACAATACAATTAATAGTTATATTGTAACAAGCTTAGGTTCTATTTTTATTTCACAGGTAAGTTTTTTAACTAGGTAGACTAGTTAGTAAATAGTTATTAACTATTTACTAACTACCTAGTTAAAATAAATACAAACTTACCTGTGAAATAAAACCTAAGCTACCTTACTCTAAAACCTAACATTACAAAAAATAACAAACACTAAAATTACTAAAAAATAAAAAACCTACCATTACAAAAATTAACAAACGAAATTATCCAAAATAATAAAAATGATTCCTATTCTAATACCCTTTTAAAAAAATAAAAAACCCACCCCAAAATAAAAAAGCCTAATCTAAAATAAACTACCAGTGGCCCTTAAAAGGGCCTTATTGTGGGCCCATAAAAGGGCCTTTGGTAGGGCATTGACCTAAAGTTAACAGCTCTTTTGCTACAAAACAAACACCCGCTAACAGTATACAAACCCCCACCCCCCAAACCGACAAAATAAAAATAAAGTAAAACCTAAGCTAACCATTGCCTTGAAAAGTGCATTTGTATAGGCATTGCCCTTAAAAGGGCATTTAGCTCTTTTGTGAAATGCCCAAGCCCTAATCTAAAAATAAAAACCCACCCCAAAACAAAAAAAATACATTACACAAAATAACAAACAAATTATCAAAAATAATAAACATTATTCCTATTCTAATACCCATAAAAAAAAAAAACACCCCAAAATAAAAAACCTAATATAGAATAATCTACCAATAGCGAGACTTCAAAAACTGTAAGTGGATATTCGGGTTTTTTTTTTTTAAAGGTTTTTGGGGGTTTTTTTTTTTTAGTTTAGGGTTTGGGCTTGTAAAAGAGCTAAATGCATTTTTAAGAGCAATGCCTATCCAAATGCCCTTTTTAGGGCAATGGGTAGCTTAGGGTTTTTTTTAGAGTTAGTTTTTTATTTTGGGGGGCTGGTTGGGTGGTGGGTCTTACTGTTGGGGGGTCTTTGTATTTTTTTTTACAGGTAAAATAGCTGTTTTACTTAGGGCAATGCCCTACAAAAGGCCCTTTTAAGGGCTATTGGTAGTTTATTGTAGGCTAGTGTTTTTTTATTTTGGGTGGGCTTTTTTATTTTGATAGGGCTATTAGATTAGGTGTAATTCTTTTTTATTTTGGATAATTTTGTTTATTTTTTGTAATTTAGTGTTTGTAATTTTTTTAAATTTAGTCTTTTTTATATTTTGTAATTAGGTAGTTTGTAATTTTTATAGTAGTGTTAGGATTTTTTTAATATGTATTTTAGTTTTCTTTAATTGGTAGTTAGTTTAAATTTAGTTTAATAATTATATTAGTTTAATTGTTAGTTTAAACTTAGGTTTTTTTAAATTTGACAGGTAAGTTTTAATTTAATTTAAGATAGGGAAATTGTAATTTTAATCTAAAGTTAGGGGGGCGCTAGGTTTAGGGATAACTAGTTTAATTTAGTTTATTGTGATGTGGGGGGCTTTCGGTTTAGGGGTTAATCGTTTTATTTAGTATATTTCGTTGTGGGGGCTTGCGGTTTAGGGGTTAATAGGTTTATTATAATGGCGGCAGTGTAGGGCTTAATAACTTTAGTATAGTGGGGCGATGTGGGCGGATGGCAGATTAGGGGTTAGTAATATTTAAATAGTGTTTGCGATGCGGGAGGGCGGCAGTTTAGGGGTTAATAAGTTTATTATAGTGGTGACGATGTCGGGCAGCGCCGGAATAGGGGTTAATAATTTTTTTTAGTGGTGGTGATGTCGGGAGCGGCAGATTAGGGGTTAATAAGTTTATTATAGTGTTTGCGATGTGGGAGGGCCTCGGTTTAGGGGTCAATAGGTAGTTTATGGGTGTTAGTGTACTTTGTAGCATTTTAGTTATGAGTTTTATGTTACAGATTTGTAGCGTAAAACTCATAACTACTGCGTTTAGATGGCGGTATGGATCTTGTCGTTTTAGGGTGTAACGCAGCTTTTTTAGCCTCACCGCAAACTCATAATGGCAGTGCTATGGAAGTCGCATGAAAAAAATGTAATCTTTACAATTGCGTGACTGACGTTGCGTTACAAGCTAAAAGGCTTGCGGTACAGCTATACCGACAAGACTTGTAATGGCTGCAGTCCGGTTTTAACTCTAAAATGGCAATTTTTTCAGCGTTAAAACACGAACGCACAACTCGTAATCTAGGTGAATCTGTCTATTTAACTGTATTCCTTGAAAAGGATTATTATTATAATTAAGAACATCAAATTCTGAGTTATATCACTTAGGTTATTGTGTGCACAATTTAAAGATCCAATAACTCCTGTATACTAAGTATGCTCCATTTAATGAGCCCAACCCCAACCCAACAGTGGGCTTTCTAATTACTTATATTGCATGAGATATAAAAGTATTTTTTACTTTAATAAAATCACAGGCACTGCAGCACACACTGCCTCATCAGACAAGAGTCAAGAGATTACATAAAGAGCAAGGGATATAAAACACCAATTTTTTCTTTCATTATTTGGATAGAATAAACAATTTTAAAGAACTTTCCAATTTACTTATATTATCAATTTTGTTTCATTCTCTTGTTATCCTCTCCTGAAGTAACAACATTGCACTACTGGCAGCTAGCTGAACACATCTAGTTTGCCAATCACAGACAAATGTGTGCAGGCACCAATTAGCAGCCAGCTCCCACTTTTGTAGGATATATGTGTATTCGGAGAAAAGAGAAACACAGATGTGCCAATATGGCCTAGTAACGTCTGTAAAAAGGGTTATTCAAGGTAATGCATAAAGGTACTCACAAAGGTGAAGCACCCAATGGTGCAGGTGGAGCAGACTGCATCAATAGCAGTGGCCCAGCTCACTATGTGCCATAAATCCAGGCACCTGATCAAGTGGTCAGCAGACAAAGTAGTTGGACCTGTCAGTAATAAAACACAGCTAACATAGCCTAGTACAGTGGGAACTGGTGGTACAATATTGCTTATTGATTGTACTTACAAGATGTGGTGCACCTCCAGGTGCAGTATCAGCAAGCTGGGACCTCTCAGACACCCAGTAGACTGTACACAGGTTTTGACAGTAATGCTCTCAAAGCCAAACGATAAAAAAAGTCCCAAATAGAAGCAAGTGTATCATAAAAGCATAATTTTATTAAAAACAAAGCGACGCGTTTCTCAGCCCATCAAAGGCTATACAATAATACAAAATGAATACAATTGCTTATTTATACCCTTCCTGGTCAAACTGAAGGTTAATTGGTAAAACTCACCCCCCTAAACCTTCAATAGTATCTGTGCAAATATCCATTGACAAGAGCATTCAGACCTCTCCCCAGCTGCGGGTTAATTAAACAAATTATATCATCATGGTGATGCACTACACACTGTTTCATGTGTGCATAGGCAATGCATATGCCTATCTATGTATTTAAAGCTAGTAATAGACCCTATATTGGACAACACTATGAGCTCGTAAATTATAAATTGTGAAATACATAATGGTGTTATTAGAAAGATGTATGGCATCAGAGGAACTCCCTCAGTGTGTATACGATACTTGATAAGTGTACATATCTAGTCAAGTGATCACAAACAGCTAGATTGAGGAGTAAATCCTAAAATATAAAAACACATACTGATTAGGACTTTGATCATATAGAACCTTTTTAACCACTGCTTCGTAGTGGGAGTAAGGCATTACGGCTCCATGTAGTTTGACAGGCTTGTCATAGGGGTGTGTGTACTGCTGGCCTATAGGGAATGGCTAAGGGGCGTGTCAAGAGGATGATGACATAACATTATCAAATACTGTATACAATACTTGGTGAATGGTAAAAGACATCTGAATTGGGAGATGTGTCCTAAAATATAAAAGTAAAACATACTGCTAAGAGTTTGGTTGTCTGAGACCCTTTGGATACTCTACTTAGTTTTGATACATTAAAGCTCCGTATAGCTGGATAGGCTTGTCATAGAGGTGTGTATATTTTTGGCCAGTACGGAATGGCTAATGGGGCGTGTCAGGGGGATGATGGCATAATGTTACCTCCCACTGCCTGACACTTGTCGGCACTAAAACTACAAAGTGATGTGAGATCTGAATTAATCACTTCATCTATATAGATCATGAGGATAATCTTCCAAGTGCATAGATAACAGAGCTTGTCTCTCTATAATATATATTATAGCACCAACAATGTGAATTATTTTTACTTGTAAGCTGTCTATTCCAGACACATCCCCCACAAGTGCACAGAACCCAGGCATATAGGCAAGATGCCACTAAATGCGCTATTACGATAATAATCTCAAATTGAAGCCACATTTTAGAAAGCAAGGACTTCTGTGTTAATTTTTTTTCACATGTATAAATTATAAAAATAGACACCTACTAGAGAGTAGTGCATCTGTGGTTCCCCAACTAATGTGCTTACTAACCCTACAATGGTTATGCGTATTCGTTTTCAACAAGGGATACCAAGAGAACGAAGCACATTTAAAAATAAAAGTGAAATTAAAAGTCTTATAAAATGACCTGCTCTATCTGAATCATGAAAGTTTAATTTTGACTTTCCTATCCCTTTCTATATTCTTCAATTGATTATTTACATATAATACGGGAAGATATTTTTAAATTATATCACATACTTAAAATAATATTTAGAATACTTAGTGATAAAGGTAGGTCTATCATCCTGACCGTTTCTTGTTTTTTTCTCAATAAAACATTTTCTATCCATCAAATCCACTTCTATATTTGTCAAAAACAAATTCCAAAAATCTATTTGAAGTACAATCTTTTCAAGATCAACATGGGCTACATTTTAACTGTTTGATGCTGTTTAATAAGCTGCCATATTGTTATACCTCTAAACACATGCTTTTGATGACTGCTGGTCGCATGATAGCCAGAAGAAATTATCAATGAATACTGTTATCAATTTATCACCCTATACCCTAATTAAAATGGAAGATTTATTGCATCTTTGAATAGAAACCTATTTGCAATATACATGTATTGGCAAAAATGCTTTTAGTAAAACTTATCACTGCTTTAGTGTTAACATTTTTCTCTGCACGTGCATGTGAAGCATAGCTAGATATTCTCAGTGCACCAGCATTTTAAATACTGCAGCTGCTCAGATAATCACTGGGTCTTGTATCATATCAGCAATTAACAAATTGAGTCATTACCAGATGGTACAAGCACCTTAGGCTCTCTGAGCAAGTGCTGTGTTTAAAATGCTGGTGCACGGTGCATACTTAAATATACTTTTGAAACAGCTATAGCTTTTATTAGAAGCATTTTTGCTAATGCATGTATATTACACAATTGCTTCTGTTCAATACCAAAATGCACCCATGTGGTTTCCAATTTTTGCTGGAATATCCCTTTAATGCAATAGACATTCATTATTTATTTTGCTGCCTTTTGCTGTAAAATACATATGGAAATTGTGCTTGTTCCACTTTCTCCCAGGGAGACTTAGCTTAAAGGGACATGAAACCTAATGTTCTTCTTTCATGACTCAGAAAGAACATACACTTTTAAACAACTTCTAATTACTTCTATTATCACATGTGCTTCATTGTCTTGATATCCTTTGCAGAAGGAGTAGCAATGCACTACTGGGAGCTAGCTGATCCCATCCAGTAAGCCAATGACAAGAGACAAATGTGCGTAGCCACCAATCAGCAGCTTGCTCCCAGTAGTGTAGGATATGTACATATTGTTTTTCAACAAAGGATACCAAGAGAACAAAGTACATTTTAAAATAGAAGTGAATTTACAAGTGTCTTAAAATAACATGCTCTGTCTGAATCATGTGAGTTTAATTTTAACTTTTCTATTTCTTTAATACTTTGAACTATTTTTTTTATTTACTTCTCTCCCTCCCTCACCTTTGTCTGCAGTCATATGATCTTTTTATGGTGGATTATTAGTTTTGCATCAACAATCACAAAAGGAAAAGATTTCTTTGTAATAGCGGTTTAGGAGTGAATATTATTGCGTATATAGAAATCTATATTTATATTTAGCTATTAGATGAAGATTAGAAAGGAATATATGTCTGTTTAAATATCTGTTAAAGTGTAGGTCCATTTTGATGAATTAGTGCCTGGTTTTTAATAAACCTATTAAAAACAAGGGCACTTTAATTCATCAAAATTGACATTTCACTGTTTTATTCAAAAACTTACCTTTTTATCTTGAATGTCGCTCCAGTGATTCCTCCTGCCGTCGGAAGCCTCTGCAGACGTCAGAAATGACTAATCAGGCTTCCTACAATCACAGCTCCCCCGCCCAGGGGAATCTTGGCCTTATGCAACGCTGTGATTGGAGGAAGCCGGATTCGTCATTTTGGCTTGCGACGGACAGAGGAAGTGCTGGAGCGGCTGCCAGGATTAAAAGGTAAGGTTTTGAAGAAAAGAGTGAAATGTCAATTTTAATGAATTAAAGTGCCCTTGTTTTTAATAGGTTTATTAAAAACCCGGCACTAATTCATCAAAATGGACCTTCACTTGAAATAAATTAGTATTAATTACCTAAGCTGAATAAATGCTGCAACATGCCAGATATTAATGATATCTTAACTAGAGCACAGGTGAAATAATCAGTTGATGGGTGAGTGGATTTTTTCCATCTACTATCTGCATATCTGACTTGTTAAAGGGACATTTAACTGTAGGGTACAACTACAATAGAATAGTTAACACTTACTTTGCTATTAATTTTCCTCTTATGCTTGCAGCTGTCTTTAAAGTCATCCTCTTGTTTTAACCCCTTAGTTAGTGAAGCTCTACATCTTCACACTGGGCACCGCCATCTTGGAGCTTATATTTGTTATTTAACCCTTTAAGGACATGTCATTTCCGAGAAGAAATTGCCCAAAAGACCAGAGAATTTTAGCATGTTTGCTATCACATTTAAACAGAAACAGATTCTTGTTTTTTGTTGTTTTTGGTTTACCTATCAAGACAATATATTTTTTAGTAGACAACCCAAGGTAGTGATCTAGGCCACTGGTTTTCAAACCTGTCCTCAGATCTCCCTAACAGGTCACATTTTTTTGAACCTTTGAACTAGAGCACGGGTGAAATAATCATCTGATTAGTAAATGGTTATTTTACCTGCTCTCATCCAAGGTTATCCGGAAAACCTGGACTGTTGGGGAGGCCTGATGAAAGGTTTAAACACCAGTGATCTAGGCCAATTTTGGTATATTTCATGCCACCTTTTCTCCGCCAAATGTGATCATGTAAAAAAAAAATATTAACTTTTTCACAAACTTTGGGCTTCTTACTGAAATTATTTATATACCGCTTGCCATTGCTTTTTTATAATTAGAATGCTGCTAACTGCAGCTGCACACTACACTTCTGAAATTCCTGGCAGTGAAGGGGTTAATCAGATAGCTTGTAAGGTTAATTTTAGCTGTAGTGTAGAGAGTACCCTCCCACCTGACACCTACCACCCCCTGATCCCTCTCTGATCTCTCCTAAACAGCTCTCTTCACCCCCCCACTGGTCACCACCATCTTAATTAATGGCAACCCTCCCACCTCCTTGATTCCTCCCAAACCCCTGCCTGACAGTACCCAGTTTATATATATTTGTATTTATTAATTTTAAAAAAATTCCGTAGTGTAGCGGGCCCCCCTCACTATCCCCATCTCCCCCGTACCTGGGATTATAATGTAGGGCCCTCTCTTCCTTCTCAATCCATTTATACCGTAGTGTAGTTGATCCCTCCCTCCAAGTAAAATATTATCCAGAGCATATGAATCCCTCACCTTCATCCCCCATCCGCCCCTCCGGCATTGGGCCGTCTATCTGCTTCCATCCTTCCCTCACCACCCCACCGACTGCACCACTGCAAGCTACAGAGAGTCACTGTTTACATCAACCATCTGACTTCATATGTTAAATGGAGCATAATCAGCTCTCCCTAACCATATGAAGGCAGATGCCTTCTCCCTCTGGATGTGGTATAAACTGTCAGAGCTGACAGCTGGGAATGCTACATGAGGCAGAAGGTAGGACGTAGCTACTATGTACTTTGGCAAAGTACCCTGTGACATAGTAACTACATCCAATAGGCAAAAGGGGTTAACTTTTAAACTTTACAAATATGTAACACTTCTGCTCTTTATTATGTGAGCTAAACTGAAGTGCAAGGTACAGCTGTGAAAAAAAACAGATCTGTGAAAGTGTACTGCTCCTATCACAGGATAAAACAATGTGTTGGCTACAAGATGGTGGTGCACGGTAAAAAATACAAAGCTTTATCAAATGGCTTCTATAATATGTTTAAATAAGAGAACAGCTCTAAATAGAGCTGCAGGTACAGGAGAGAAAATAATAGCATGGTGAGTAGTGACTGCCCTACTGTAGTTGTACCAAGCTGTTTAATGTCCCTTTAACCCCTTAACAACCAAGGATGTGCTAGGCACGTCCTACAAAAAACGGTTGAGTGAGGGGGAATAAATGTTGAAAGGGAAAGGGATCTTGGAGGGGGAGGGAATTGAAGGGGGGCAGCTACACTACAGAAAAATAATTTTTTAGATAAAAAGAAAAAATCCAGCAAACTGGGTACTTGCAGACAGCTGCCAGTACCCAAGATGGCGGCATATAGGTAGAAGGGGGAGGGTTAGAGAGCTGTTTCGGTGGGGGCAGGGAGGTTAGGGGCTTACACTACAGAATAAATAATAAAAAAAAGCCTTTTATTTTAGTACTGGCAGACTTTCTGCCAGTACTTAAGATGGCTGTGACAATTGTGAGGTGGGGGAGAGAAAAGAGCTGTTTGAGAGGGGTCAGGGAGGGATCAGGGGGTGGGATGTGTCAGGTGGGAGGCTGATCTCTACACTAAAGCTAAAATTAACCCTACAAGCTCCCTACAAGCTACTTAATTAACTCCTCCACTGCTGGGCATAATAAAAGTGTGGTGAAGAGCAGCAGTTAGCAGCCTTCTAATTACCAAAAAGTAATGCCGAAGTCATACATGTCTACTATTTCTGAACAAAGGGGATCCCAAAGAAGCATATACAACCATTTGTGTCATAATTGCACAAGCTGTTTGTAAATAATTTCAGTGAGAAACCTAAAGTGTTAAAAAGTTAACAATTGTTTGTATTTCATCGCATTTGGCGGTGAAATGGTGGCATGATATATACCAAAATGGGCCTAGATCAATACTTTGGGTTGTCTACTAAAATAAATATAAATATATATATATATATACAGGGAGTGCAGAATTATTAGGCAAATGAGTATTTTGACCACATCATCCTCTTTATGCATGTTGTCTTACTCCAAGCTGTATAGGCTCGAAAGCCTACTACCAATTAAGCATATTAGGTGATGTGCATCACTGTAATGAGAAGGGGTGTGGTCTAATGACATCAACACCCTATATCAGGTGTGCATAATTATTAGGCAACTTCCTTTCCTTTGGCAAAATGAGTCAAAAGAAGGACTTGACAGGCTCAGAAAAGTAAAAAATAGTGAGATATCTTGCAGAGGGATGCAGCACTCTTAAAATTGCAAAGCTTCTGAAGCGTGATCATCGAACAATCAAGCGTTTCATTCAAAATAGTCAACAGGGTCGCAAGAAGCGTGTGGAAAAACCAAGGCGCAAAATAACTGCCCATGAACTGAGAAAAGTCAAGCGTGCAGTTGCCAAGATGCCACTTGCCACCAGTTTGGCCATATTTCAGATCTGCAACATCACTGGAGTGCCCAAAAGCACAAGGTGTGCAATACTCAGAGACATGGCCAAGGTAAGAAAGGCTGAAAGACGACCACCACTGAACAAGACACACAAGCTGAAACGTCAAGACTGGGCCAAGAAATATCTCAAGACTGATTTTTCTAAGGTTTTATGGACTGATGAAATGAGAGTGAGTCTTGATGGGCCAGATGGATGGGCCCGTGGCTGGATTGGTAAAGGGCAGAGAGCTCCAGTCCGACTCAGACGCCAGCAAGGTGGAGGTGGAGTACTGGTTTGGGCTGGTATCATCAAAGATGAGCTTGTGGGGCCTTTTCGGGTTGAGGATGGAGTCAAGCTCAACTCCCAGTCCTACTGCCAGTTTCTGGAAGACACCTTCTTCAAGCAGTGGTACAGGAAGAAGTCTGCATCCTTCAAGAAAAACATGATTTTCATGCAGGGCAATGCTCCATCACACGCGTCCAAGTACTCCACAGCGTGGCTGGCAAGAAAGGGTATAAAAGAAGAAAATCTAATGACATGGCCTCCTTGTTCACCTGATCTGAACCCCATTGAGAACCTGTGGTCCATCATCAAATGTGAGATTTACAAGGAGGGAAAACAGTACACCTCTCTGAACAGTGTCTGGGAGGCTGTGGTTGCTGCTGCACGCAATGTTGATGGTGAACAGATCAAAACACTGACAGAATCCATGGATGGCAGGCTTTTGAGTGTCCTTGCAAAGAAAGGTGGCTATATTGGTCACTGATTTGTTTTTGTTTTGTTTTTGAATGTCAGAAATGTATATTTGTGAATGTTGAGATGTTATATTGGTTTCACTGGTAAAAATAAATAATTGAAATTGGTATATATTTGTTTTTTGTTAAGTTGCCTAATAATTATGCACAGTAATAGTCACCTGCACACACAGATATCCCCCTAAAATAGCTATAACTAAAAACAAACGAAAAACTACTTCCAAAACTATTCAGCTTTGATATTATTGAGTTTTTTGGGTTCATTGAGAACATGGTTGTTGTTCAATAATAAAATTAATCCTCAAAAATACAACTTGCCTAATAATTCTGCACTCCCTGTATATATATATATATAAATATATATATATATATATATATATATATATATATATATATATATATATATATATATATATATATATATATATATATATATATATATATATATGTGAAGGGTTATTCAGGGATTCCTGACAGATATCAGTGTTACAATGTAACTATCGATAATTAAAAAAAAAAAAAAAAATGGTTTGGAAATAGCAAAGTGCTACTTTTACTTATTGCCCTATAACTTGCAAAAAAAAGCAAAGAACATGTAAACATTGGTTATTTCTAAACTCAGGACAAAATTTAGAAACGATTTAGCATGGGAGTTTTTTTGGTGGTTGTAGATGTGTAAGAGATTTTGGGGGTCAAATTTAGAAAAAGTTTTTTTCCATTTTTTCATCATATTTTATATATTTTTTTTATAGTAAATTATACGATATGATGAAAATAATGGTATCTTTAGAAAGTTCATTTAATGGCGGTAAATAATTTGTGTGGGTACAGTAAATGAGTAAGAGGAAAATTACAGCTCAACACAAACACAGCAGAAATGTAAAAATAGCCCTGGTCCCTAACGGCCAGAACAATGAAAAATGGTCTGGTCACTAAGGGGTTAAAGGGATACTAAAGCCACGTTTTTTTCTTTTTCATGATTCAGATTGAGCATGTAATTTTTCTTCGTTCTCTTGGTATGTTTATTAGAAAAGCAGGAATGTAAATCTTAGGAGTCGGCCCATTTTAGGTTCAGAACCCTGCTTATTGGTCGCTACATTTAGCCACCAATAAGCAAGCATAACCCAGATGCTGGACCAAAAATGGGCCGGCTCCTAAGCTTTACCTTCCTAGGAGTAAATTAGAAAGTTGCTTAAAATTTGCTTGCTCTATCTGAATCATTAAAGAAAAAATGTAGGTTTAGTATCCCTTTAAGGATCCTGAGGACTGGGTTTTGAGAAACACTGCTAAGTGATTGGCTACCACAATATCTTCCCTTAACTGCACACGTGCAAACAGAGGTCAGGCCATATATGTGTATTAGTTTGTGATTGGTTAGCAAGGGTTCTTTTGTTCTGGGGGAAATCAGTGACAAGAAAAACATTCAGATTTTGCTCATTTTACAAAATGAAGTTGCATTTTTCATTGTAAAATTCATTTCTGTCATGAAGGTACATTATTATGCATCTTGCAATTTGTGTTTAATGTCCTTTTAAAAGGATAGTAAACACCAAAAATGTTTTGTTTAAAAAGATAGATAATCCCTTTATTTACCACACCACAGTTTTTCATAACCAACACTGTTATAGAAATATACTTTTTACCTCTGTAATTACCTTGTATCTAAGCTTCTGCTGACTGCCTCCTTATATCAGATCTTTTGACAAACTTGCATTTCAGGCAATTAGTGCTGACTCTTAAATAACTTCACGTGCATGAGCACAGTGTTATCTATATGAGACACATGATCTAACGCCCTCTAGCTGTGAAAAACTGTCAAAGGCAGAGGCGGCCTTCAAGGACTTAGAAATTAGCATATGAGCCTACCTAGGTTTAGCTTTCAGCTAAGAATATCAAGAGAACAAAGCATATTTTAAGATAAAAGTAAATTAGAAAGTTGTTTAAAATTACATGCCATTTCTGAATCATAAAAGTTTAATTTGGACTTTACTATCCCTTTAAGTTATGTCCTTGGTTTTTGTCCAACAAAGGATTTGAATTTCAGATTATATTAGATGTTAATAAATTTGTTCGTCAAATTTGCTCTATGGAAATGAATAGAGCTGTTCAGCCCAAAAATTTTCTACAAAACAAATATGACATTTTAGATAAACATTTACATTTGTTTTCCTTAAACGAATGTAAATGTTTAACCCCTTAATGACAACTGACGTACCAGGTACGTCCTGCAAAAACTAGCAGTTAGTGACAATGGACGTACCTGGTACGTCAGTTGTTTAAGAGAGTGCTGGAAGCGATATGGAGGCATCCTGCAATACCTTTTAACAAGCCTCCGATGCAGAGAGAGCCACTCTGTGGCCCTCTCTGCACCGGTATCAATGGTGCAGTGTTCCGGGGGGAAGGGAAGCAAAGAGGCGGCAGCATGCGGGGCGCGCGCGCATATTAGCCACTGACACCAATGAAAAAAAAAAAAGTTCAAAACATTAAAAAAAAAATATATATATATAAAAGGATCTGGGGGGGGGGGGGTTGGGGGTATTGAGGGGGGGGGGGCTGCTACACTACAGAAAAGTTTATAAATATTTTTGGGGGCAAAATTTATAAATATTTTTGGGGGCAAATTGGGTACTGGCAGACAGCTGCCAGTACCCAAGATGGCGGCAATTAAGTAGCAGGGAGGGTTATAGAGCTGTTTGGTGGGGGATCAGGGAGGTTGGGGGCTAAGGCAGGGCTCCATTACAGCAGAATACATTTTTAAAAAAAATAAAATAAAAAAAACTCCTTTTATTTAGTACTGGCAGACTTTCTGCCAGTACTTAAGATGGCGGGGACAATTGTGGGGTGGGGGAGGGAAGAGAGCTGTTTGGGAGGGATCAGGGGGTGGGATGTGTCAGGTGGGAGGCTGATCTCTACACTAAAGCTAAAATTAACCCTGCCAGCGCCCTACAAGCTACCTAATTAACTCCTTCACTGCTGGGCATAATTCACGTGTTGTGCGCAGCAGCATTTAGCGGCCTTCTAATTAACAAAAAGCAACGCCAAAGCCATATATGTCTGCTATTTCTGAACAAAGGGGATCCCAGAGAAGCTTTTACAACCATTTGTGCCATAATTGCACAAACTGTTTGTAAATAATTTCAGTGAGAAACCTAAAATTGTGAAAAATTTAAAGGTTTTTTTTATTTGCTCGCATTTGGCGGTGAAATGGTGGCATGAAATATACCAAAATTGGCCTAGATCAATACTTGGAGTTGTCTACTACACTAAACTAAAGCTAAAATTAACCCTACAAGCTCCATACATGCTCCCTAATTAACCCCTTCACTGCTGGGCATAAAACACGTGTGGTGCGCAGCGGCATTTAGCGGCCTTCTAATTACCAAAAAGCAACCCCAAAGCCATATAAGTCTGCTATTTCTGAACAAAGGCGATCCCAGAAAAGCATTTACAACCATTTGTGCCATAATTGCAGAAGCTGTTTGTAAATAATTTCAGTGGGAAACCTAAAGTTTGTGACAAAATGTGTGAAAAAGTGAACATTTTTTTTAATTTGATCGCATTTGGCGGTGAAACGGTGGCATGAAATATACCAAAATGGGCCTAGATCAATACTTTGGGATGTCTTCTAAAAAAAAATATATACATGTCAATGGATATTCAGGTATTCCTTACAGATATCAGTGTTCCAATGTAACTAGCGCTAATTTTGAAAAAAAAGTGGTTTGGAAATAGCGAAGTGCTACTTGTATTTATGGCCCTATAACATACAAAAAAAGCAAAGAACATGTAAACATTGGGTATTTCTAAACTCAGGACAAAATTTAGAAACTATTTAGCATGGGTGTTTTTTAGTGGTTGTAGATGTGTAACAGATTTTGGGGGTCAAAGTTAGAAAAAGTGTGTTTTTTCCATTTTTTCCTCATATTTTATAACATTTTATATAGTAAATTATAAGATATAATGAAAATAATGGTATCTTTAGAAAGTCCATTTAATGGCGAGAAAAACGGTATATAATATGTGTGGGTACAGTAAATGAGTAAGAGGAAAATTACAGCTGAACACAAACACCACAGAAATGTAAAAATAGCCATTGTCATTAAGGGTAAGAAAATTGAAAAATGGTCCGGTCATTAAGGGGTTAAAAAGAACAGGTGAAAAAATTGACGTACCTAAAATACTTACACGCGCTGAAGAGCACGTTAGCCCCCTCCTCTTCACTCTAGAGCACAGCCCGCACTAACTGAAGGCTTAGCACGCTCGGCTCCTAGGGCCTGCTAGTTTAGGTAAGGATTTTAGCATTTTTTAATAAAATTAAGGAATATTGCTGAATAGAGCCCATTACAGTCAAGTAGATTAAAACATGTTAAAGCATATTTATCCATTATTCATGTTTAATAAAGCGTTATACTTAGTATTTACTGTAAATATTTCATTTGCATATGTTCTGCACATAGCAGAATAGGTTCTATGTATTATTAAATAGATATTTTTATATATATATATATATATATATACATATATATATATATATATATATATATATATATATATATATGAATAAATAGAACATATTCTGCTATGTGAAGAACATTGGAATGTGAAATATTCATATTTTTATGTTGGTTAGCCACCCATAAATAGGTTGGTGTTTGAGGATGCAAACTGTTACCTGTGTCTAGAGATAGGAAATTCCTTTATATATAAGAAGCTGTGCTCCAATAAGAAATTAGTCACCTCTAAAACCTTTTTCCAAAACTCAAATCCAAATATCCGAATGAATGCACTAACTAAAGAATAAGGAATATAACTCATGACTAATGCTTCTATTAGCGCGGCTCCCCAACACGCTACATGTACATTAACATGGCAGATCCCTTTTCTTTAAGAGCAGTTGGGGGTGCACTAATGCAACCTTCTTCACAGAGTCCAAAGCCACAGTAATAGAAGAATTAGCCCCCCAAAATTATTATAGATACTGTAAAAAAATCTAAATAATCCATAGAATATCTATATATATTCATATATATATATATATATATATATATATATATATATATATATATATATATATATATATATATATATATATAAAATATATAGTACTGTGCAAAAGTCTTGGGCCACCATTAGATTTGTTGTTTTAGCAAAGTTTTAATGACCATCCATATTTATTATTCTGTCTCTTTATTAAGCTACAAACAGATAATACAGGAAGTATGTACATAAAATAGAAAAAAACACAATTTTCATAATAAAATTGCTTCTTTAGGCAAAAGTCAGTATTTAGTGTGACCTTCTTTGGCACTAAACACATCTTGAACTCTTTTGGGAAGACTGTCAAAAAGTTTTCTGAAGTAATCTTCTGGTATATTATACCAGGCTTCTTTCAGCACTTCCCAGAGTTCTTCTTTAGATTTATGCTGTCTTGTATTTCTTTCTTTGTATATGTGATCCCATACTACCTTTATAATATTTAGGTCTGGACTATGTGAAGGCCAGTCCATGACTGTCACTGTTTTATCAGCTGTTTTCTCTCCAAATAGATTTTACTGCTTTAGCAGTGTGATTGTTATCATGCTGAAAAATAAAAAAAATCCCAATCAGGTGTTTTCCAGAAGAAATGGCATGATAAATTAAATCCTGTCTGTACTTTTCAGCATTCATGATCCCATCAATTCGGACAATATCGCCAACACCACTGGCAGAAATTCAACCCCAAACCAGGAAAGACCCTCCACTATGTTTCACTAAAAGCCGCAAGCACTCATTCTTCCATCTATTTCCAACTCTTCTCACATACTGTCGATGAATGGACCCAAAATTGTTAAACTTGGATTTGTCACTCCATAATACTCTTTTCTACTGATCTTCATTCCAATCTTTGTAAGCTTTAGCATATCTTAGCCTTTCCACCCTGTTCCACTTCCAAAAAAGTGGTTACTTGACTGTCACACTTCCACAAAGACCATTCCTGATCAGGCTTCATCGGATTGTAGAAGGGTTAATTTGGCATCCTAATGAAGCTGCCAGATGCTGAGCCAGGTCCTTGCTGGACTTCTTCTGGTCTCTCAAAGAAGAAACTCCGAGAAACTTCTCATCAGATTTTGAAAGTTTTCTTGGCCTTCCAGTCCATTTTTTGTCCTTGACCTCTCCTGATTCTTCAAATTTCTTCATAACAGCTTGAATACCACATCTTGAGTATCCAGTTTGTTTGCAGGTTTTCATTTGAGAGTGGCCTTGCTGATGTAAAAGTATGATTTTATGTCTGTCATATTCTGTGATCTTTGGCATTTTGAATGGAATGATGAGACTAAAAGTTGGTCTTATTAGCAAGCTTCCAATGAATTAAACTCATACCACATGTGTATGTAATGCTCAAGCATGTCTTGCAAAAACCTGGTGTAATACACCTTTTTTCACAGCAGTCATTTTGGTATGAAATAGAAGGACAAATATAAGCATTAGCAATGATATTAATTAGGTTTCCATTCTATTTAGGTTTACAAGAGCCAGTTTCCTGCTATTGCTCAAGTGTAAGGGTAGGTCACAATAAACACTTAATATAAAGTCACTTATGTGTAAGCACTAAATTACCAAAGTCCACCTCATAAGATGCCAATGTTATTTGTAGAAAATAAATGTGTCAAACTAGTACTGTTCAATGATGAAATTCTGAACAGAGTAGCACCTGCTGACTCACCCGGCTTCTTGTCGGTACTTTTTCTTCTTCAAAGTGATGCGGTGTCTTGGGAGCGGCCCATCCACGGGGGTACCCTTGTTCAAAGGAGTGTCTCTCCACCGGTGAGGTATCCAGGACTTCTCACGACTAGCTCCCTGTCCGGTACTTTCTCTCCCCTCCTAGGCCCGCTCCTCACTGCACCGCTCCGCACTCGGCGTCTGACGTCACCTGCAAGTTCCCGACAGCTGGCCGATCTCTCTCTCTGAGATACTCCCACCTACGCTGGTGGGTGTGTGGTGTATGCGTGCACTAGGTTCCGTTGTGCCTTAGGATCTTCCGTGCTTGCTCGATTTCTGTATCAACTGGATAAGTGGTAGTAAGCAGCACCGGAGACTTGTATGCACTTAAAAGAAATTCACTTTATTTAGGCAATTGGATCCTTTTACAAATGATGTGTGACAAACTGTGCCATAGAGTTGCACCCCATGAACCGTTGCTTACGCGTTTCAGCCCTTATGGCCGTAATCGTAGCTATTACGTGCATACAAGTCTCCGGTGCTGCTTACTACCACTTATCCACAATAAATACTTGCCACTTTAGCCTATAGCAGCTGTTTTTCAGATTTTTCTTCTGTTTTTTAATACTGCATACAAATATCCCATATTTTCTGGTTGTATTCTAATAAAGAGACTAAGAAATAATTATATATGGTCATTATACCATTGCTAAAACAATAAATCTAATGGTGGCCTGAGACTTCTGCACAGTACTGTGTATATATATATATATATATATATATATATATATATATATATATATATATATTACAGTATCTATAATAATTTTTAATAATAATAAACTTTTTTTATATTTTATATTTAATATTTCAGTAACACACCTTAAGATAACTAATTTTTCATGTGCGCTAACCCGACACCACGTTAAACCTACATTACGAAACAAGAAGTGCGTTACGCATATTTTATATTCCTGTGTTCTTCACATAAAAAATAAAAATAATTCAATTATTAAATAGATATTTCTATATATACCTAATAATGTTAATGTAAAATAAGTATCAATAACTATATATCTATAGGAATAAATATAAAGGTATATATATATATATATATATATATAGTATATATGTATTTACAATAAAATAAACATATTCCTATATGTGAAAAACAGAATGTGAAATATTAACTCCTGTCGGGTTAGCAATAAGTGTTAGGTCTTTTTCTTCTATGCTCTCCATTGAAGTCTAGGGGTGAATGCATTAGCGGGGTTGCAATACCCAAAAGCCTCTTGTTAGAGTTAGTCGGGTTTCACTCAATACCAAAATTTTTACTTTAAACTTGTAATACGCTTGCTAACCTAAGCGCACAAAAAAATAGCGCCCCACTTGTATTCTAGTCCTTATTTTGTATGCAGCGCCTGATACGTATCTAAAAGCCTTGTTTAACTAGGAGCTGTGTGTCTTTTTCAACTTTCAAATAGTGCCAGGGAAAATTAGATCAGGTATTTGACTTGGCTACTGAAAGACATTTATCTTTGTGTTCTTGAGCCATAGCAGTGTTTCAAAAACAATTAAAGGGACATTAAACACAAATGTTTTCTTTCAGGATTCAGATAGAGAACACAATTTTAAACAACATTCCAATTTACTTCTATTATCTAATTTGCTTCATTCTTTAGATATCCTTTGTTAAAGAAATAGCAGTGCACATTGGTGAGCCAATCACATGAGATATCTATGTGCAACCACCAATCAGCAGCTACTGAGCCTATCTAGATATGCTTTCCATGAAAGAATATCAAGAGAATGAAGCAAATTAGATATTAGAAGTAAATTAGAAAGTTGTTTAAAATTGTATTCTCTATCTTAATCATGAAAGCAATAATTTGGGTTTAATGTCCCTTTAATTTTGGGTTTCAGAGCTTTGAAAAAATACTGTGCAAAAAAAAAGAAAAGAAAAAGCCACATAAATATTAAACAATGTATGAATCTTATAGCCTCACCCCCCCCCCAAATGAGCCAGGGATTTTAGTTTGTGACATCATATATGACCACACTGATCAAATCACATATGACGTCAATTACATTACTGACTACATCACACATTGTTAATAAGATGATTTAGTAACAGTTTTTTTGTCTATATATCTATATCTACTGTGTATATATATATATATATATATATATATATATATATATATATATAAAATTCATATTTTACGCAAATAATAGTGATACTATCATCATACTTAGGCAAAAAGTGATCTTAAAGGGACATGAAACCCCAAAAATGTATTTTTTGATTCAGATAGAGAATACAATTTTAAACAACTTTCTAATTTACTTCTATTAATTAATTTGTTTCATTCTCTTGGTATGCTTTGTTGAAGGAGCAGCAATGCACTAATTGTTTCTAACTGAACACATGGGTAAGCCAATAACAATCAGTATATATATGCAGCCACCAATCAGCAGCTAGAACCTATGTTATCTGCTGCTCCTGAACTTGCCTAGATAAATCTTTCAGCAAAGGATAACAAGAGAAGGAAGCAAATTAAATAATAGAAGTAAATTGGTAAGTTGTTAAAAAATGTATTCTCTATCTGAATCATTAAAGAAAAATATTGGGTTTCATGTCCCTTTAAAACAAGTGGCATCTCTAGACACTCTCTGGGGTGCTGGAATATATGCATTGCAAAATTCTGCATAAACATGTAGAATCAATAGCAGATAGAGTTAAAGGACCACTAAATATAGTAGAATTTTATAATTGACAAATGCATAATTAAAAGACAATGCAAAAGCACCTTCTTTGAATTTGAAATAAGTAGTAGAATATTTTCTGGAAATATTAAAGTTATTCCAATTCTCCCTCCCTCTGTATCATGTGACAACCATCAGCCAATCATAGAATGCAGACAACATATATACTGTGCACTGTTGCATATGCTCAGTAGGAGCTTGAACTTCACAAAATGTGCATATAAAAAGAATGTGCATATTTTTATAATGGAAGTATATTAGAAAGATTGTTTAAATTGCATGCTTTATCTGTATAATTCATTTTGACTTTAGTGGCCTTTAAAGTAATCATTCATCAAGGGAAAAAGGTTGTCATACTGTGATTTTTTTTATTTTTAGTATCTACCAAACAAAACATATTTTGAGTTTATTATAGGAAATTTTGTATTTTTGTTTGAGAAATAATGTAGATATTTTGTCAAGCATATAGTTTTTTCAAAAATTCTTAAAGGGACACTGAACCCAATTTTTTTTTTCTTTTGTGATTCAGATAGAGCATGCAATTTTAAGCAACTTTCTAATTTACTCCTATTAGCATTTTTTCTTTGTTCTCTTGCTATCTTTATTTGAAAAAGAAGGAATCTAAGTTTTTTGTTTGTTCCAGTACTCTGGACAGCACTTTTTTATTGGTGGATGAATTTATGCACCAATCAGCAAGGACAACCCAGGTTGTTCACCAAAAATGGGCCGGCATCTAAACTTACATTCTAGCAGTTCAAATAAAGATACCAAGAGAATGAAGAAAATTTGATAATAGGAGTAAATTAGAAAGTTGCTTAAAATGTCATGCTCTATCTGAATCATAAAAGAAAAAATTTGGGTACAGTGTCCCTTTAAATAAAGGAGATGGTGGTAGTGGACTTTATATACAGTATGTAGTATATACTTTATATATTCTACTGAAATAATTACCTAACCTAGCCACATTAACATTGATCTTACGAAAAAGTAAGCTAAATTTAGTGTAAGACATAAGAAATATTGCAAATTGTATTCATTTGGCACGTAGCATTAGGCATGCTATGAAGAAAATAAGACCAGTTTAATTTGCAGGTATTTAAATATGTATTCCTGCATATACTATATGCTTTACAAAAATATATACAAAATTATAAAAAAAATATGAGATCTGAAGCTAATACAACTTTATTTTTTATTTTTTTGACCAGATGACAGTTTTATGCATTTTAGTTTTCATATTTTATATTTTTGAACAGGGCAGTATGTAGGAATATGAATGTAAGCAATTTAAACTTATATTCCTTGCCATGTTATATTGGCTTTACGTTGTTGGCAAAAAGACTAAACAAGGCATTGCTTGATCATGTATAAAGTTTTCTCACAGATCTGAGTTAAATACAAAACATCTTTTTCTGTTCAATACAAGAAAACGTTTATTTCATCTTTGCTATTAAGAAGCTGATGAGGTTGGCTTGAATAGATATTTATAAGGATTATTTATGTACACCATTTAAAATATAGGTGTTTTAGTCTTTATTTAGAGGCAAATTAATATTTTAAATTCATTTGAAAAATTCTGTCTGTAAGAGCAGTCCTTGAAAGGTTAAAAATACAAACCACATTAATGTCTATGAGACAGAGCTTGCAACTTACTCTCACTGTAGAGTTGAAGCCCCATATTTTCATAAATTATTTGCCTCAAAGTTAATTTAAACTTTGTCCGTTTGTGTCTGAAATAGTAACGAAACACTGGTGTTTGGACAGAAATGAGCTGTTAAATTCAAGACATTTATCAAATATAAAGACTGCAGTGTCTTATTGTACGATTTTAAAAGGAAATTATACACCAATTTTCATATAACTGCATGTGATAAAAACTACTATAAAGAATATGCACAGATGCTGATCTAAAAATACAGTACAACACCTTTTAAAGGCTAACTTAGAAGCTGTAGTCTGTAAACATATTTATACATCTGACACTTTAGGGCTTGCTTAGGAGTCTGTAAATCACCATTTTATTAAAAAATAAGCAAAACTATACATTGTTACAAAAACACTCCCAGATGGGCTTTATAAATTGATCATCTACAATCATTTATGCAAAAATAAAAATCTAGTGTACAATGTCCCTTTAAAGGGATACTAACCCCACATTTTTTCTTTCATGATTCAGATAGAACAGGTAATTTTAAGCAACTTTCTAATTTACTCCTATTATCAATTTTTCTTTGTTCTCATGTTATCTTGATTTGAAAAAGCAGTAATAAAAGGTTAGGAGCCGGCCCATTTTTAGTTCAGCACCTTGGTAGAGCTTGCTGATTGGTTTGCTACATTTAGCCACAAATCAGCAAGTGCTACCCAGGTGCTGAACAAAAAAATGGTCCGGCTCTAAAGCTTACAGTACTGCTTTTTCAAATCAAGATAGCATGAAAACAAAGAAAAATTGATAATAGGAGTAAATTAGAAAGGTGCTTAAAATCTCATGCTCTATCTGAATCATGAAAGAAAAAAAAATTGGGTTTAGTATCCCTTTAAGTTAATTTCTGTTAAAATTAATACTTTACAGGGCACAATTCCTTTAGGGATCAATAAAAAAAAATGAAAGAGAAATCTATGCAGTACATTTAAGAGAAATATTTCTGATTATTTACATTATCCTTGACACACATTGTATAGCACTACAGGAGATCAATGAACAGTCCTTTTTGTATGAGCTAGAAGTTTGCATCAAAGAAGACTTAACATTTCAAATGAGCTGCTAGCAAGTTAACATTACCCCTTTCCTAAAAGAAAATACACAAAATTGTGCTGGGAAAAAAAAGAAAGAAAAAAAATATCAATATTTTAATGCTCATTTCTGAACACTAGATGGTGATAATGCACATATATTGTTTTGTTTTTTTAAGGCAAAAACCTGAAATATATAGGACTAGATTACAAATGGCACGCTAACTGATGCACCCAAGCAAAAAGGGGTTTATCGCAGCTCTTTGTGTGTGTCGGAAGTATCGTGCGTACTACGAGTTGAAAGTAAACGCATTTGGTAAAGTGATCCCAGAGATCTGGTTAACTATTATACTTGACTAAAAAGTTGAACAAAAAACATCAAAAATACATGTAAAATTACAGTTACACTCATAATAACACTGTCTGATAAAAATGATTTCATAACAAATATTGCATAATAAAGTTACAAGGGCTCAATAATATAAGGTATGGACTGCAAAGGGATTTAACATATAGATACATACATATTCATGCCTAGATGTATATATGCTTGTACATATGTATTAGTAATGTGAGAGTCACACTACAGAAAGTGTGTACATAATAGCACTCAACCACTTATTATCATCATATAGAAGATAATTCTTATGTGCGTAAAAAAGAACAAGAAGGTTGTTTAAAAATTAACTTTTAATAAACAAATGTAAAAAAAAAATTGAATTACCCATATAAAAACACAAATCTAACTTATGCAATTTATTATATGCAGTTTAATGGAATGTCAATATCAGTCTGAGACAGATATGTCTAGGCAAACGCTGCCCGTAAGTAATATGACATTCACAGTGTTAGTATTAGAGAATCCCTGGTGAACTAGGTCAGATTCAGCAAGTTACTGCCTAATGTTGGTAGTGTGAGAGGCCTCAAAAGGCAACAGCTAAAGTATAGTGAAATATATCACTAGCGCAGAGATATACTAAGGAGCTAAGTTACTCAGTATGGTATTCTCAGTGTAGAACGATGAGTAGTACTGAAGTGTCCAATGCAATGTAACAATATGTTTTTCAGCTTCTCATCCCTATGTTATACAGTACATAGTGAGCTACTGTTGGTGGTAACGGTAAACACCGTATAATCAGAGCATTACTGGGATATATACTAGAAATTGGATGTAAAAAATGCATTGGGATGTAAAAAACAGCATTCAAACTTTCTCAACTGAGTGAGAGATGGCGTACTTACACCTAATAATCTAAAGGTGAGATCGGTATAGCGCTAGTGTCACTAGGACAATGTCCGCCTACTATATTGCGTAAACTATAGCAATCAGTTCTCATCGGGTTAAATAATGACAAGCGTTCACTCTAAAGAGGAAGTACTTAAATATCAGTGTCCCTGCTTTCTTAGTGCAGTAGGTAATATGGGGGAGATATGTGATTCTCAAAATATTAATGTGATATTTCGCTAGTGTCTCAAGAACACTGCCCACTAACAACATCAAATGAGCAATATTATCCCATTCCCCATAGAGTAATTGAAAAGCATAGACACCTGTAATTCTTAAGAAGCTGCCCAATTCTTAAGTAGCTGTTAAAGGGACAGTCTAGGCCAAAATAAACTTTCATGATTCAGATAGAGCATGTAATTTTAAACAATTTTCCAATTTACTTTTATCACCAATTTTGCCTTGTTCTCTTGGTATTCTTAGTTGAAAGCTTAACCTAGGAGGTTCATATGCTAATTTCTTAGACCTTGAAGCCCACCTCTTTCAGATTGCATTTTAACAGTTTTTCACCACTAGAGGGTGTTAGTTCACATATTTCATTATAGATAACACTGTGCTCGTGCACGTGAAGTAATATGGGAGCAGGCACTGATTGGCTAGACTGCAAGTCTGTCAAAAGAACTGAAAAAGGGGCAGTTTGCAGAGGCTTAGATAAAAGATAATCACAGAGGTTAAAAGTATATTATTATAACTGTGTTGGTTATGCAAAACTGGGGAATGGGTAATAAAGGGATTATCTATCTTTTAAAACAATAAAAATTCTGGTGTAGACTGTCCCTTTAATAATGTTCTGAAATACTCAGTAAGAATATAGTGTCAACCTAATATACTCTTTAGCGGTTTCACTAGTATCTAATACACTGCCCGCTAATTAAATAAATGTTGCTGAAACACCAATATCTTAGGATGCTATGTACAAATATAGTATAATATAATCTTAAGCGGTATTACATTAGTGTCTATGATACTGCCCGCTATTTGAGTAAAAGTAGCTGAAGCACCGGTTCTCTAAGTTAATATAGATCAAATCTGCATAAGTTGATAAGCAAGTTAAAAAGAGAATCCCCTGATTCTCTGTCCCCTAATATGTTTCGCTAACAAGCTTTGTCAAAGTAAATATCATAGTATCATAGTATCTCAAGACACTGGTGTTTCAGCAACATTTATTTAATTAGCGGGCAGTGTATTAGACACTAGTGAAACCGCTTAAGAGTATATTAGGTTGACACTATATTCTTACTGAGTATTTCAGAACATTATTTTTTTTAAATATCTTTTAATTAGGCAACCTTGTTTGCATAAATGAAATTTATACCAAGCAATCTATATTGTACAAATGACATTGTGTTAATGCTGGAACATATAATCTATATTCTGTGACCTTTATTGAAATATTGGAAAAGTCTGCTTATAGTTCATATTGTCTTCATACTCCGGTCGCGTTAAAATAATTTCTATCAGTTTGACTTTCTGTTGATTTCCGGTACAATGTTTAAGACTATGGGCCTCTATTTATCAATCCGTCGACTTTCTTGCATTCGACGGCCCCAATACGCTCGCCTAAGATCGCCTAACAATGCTGCCGCAGACCTGAATACGCTCCCCCTGAATACGGGGGATTGGGTGGGTTTTAGAGTAGGTTTGGGTGTGTGGGTGGTGGGTTTTAATGTTGAGGGGGTTGTATTTCTTTTTTTACAGGTAAAAGAGCTGATTACTTTGGGGCAATGCCCCGCAAAAAGCCCTTTTAAGGGCTATTTGTAATTTAGTATAGGGTAGGGATTTTTTTTTTATTTTGGGGGGCTTTTATATTTTATTAAGGGGCTTAGATTAGGTGTAATTAGTTTAAAATTCTTGTAATTATTTTTTTATTTTCTGTAATTTAGTGTTTGTTTTTTTTGTACTTTAGTTAATTTGATTTAATTGTATTTAATTGTAGGTAATTGTAGTTAATTAATTTAATTTATTTAATTGTAGTGTAGTGTTAAATGTAATTGTAACTTAGGTTAGGATTTATTTACAGTTATATTTGTATTTATTTTAGCTAGGGAGTTTTTAAATAGTTAATAACTATTTAATAACTATTCTACCTAGTTAAAATAAATACAAACTTGCCTGTAAAATAAAAATAAACCCTAAGATAGCTACAATGTAACTATTAATTATATTGTAGCTAGCTTAGTTTTTTTATAGGTATTTAGTTTTAAATAGGAATAATTTAGTTAATACTAGTAATTTTATTTATAGTTATTTAAATAATATTTAAGTTAGGGGGGTGTTAGGGTTAGACTTAGGTTTAGGGATTAATTCATTTAATATAGTGGCGACGGTGTAGGGGGGTAGATTACTGGTTAATAAATGTATTGTAGTTGGCGGTGGGCTCCGGGAGCGGTGGTTTAGGGATTAAACAATTTATTTAGTTCTGGCGGGGTCCAGGAGCGGCGGTTTAGGGATTAAACAATTTATTTAGTTGTGGCGGGGTCCGGGAGCGGAGTTTTAAGGGTTAAACAATTTATTTAGTTGCGGCGGGGTCCGGGAGCGGCAGTTTAGGGGTTAAACAATTTATTTAGTTGTGGCAGGGTCCGGGAGCGGCAGTTTAGGGGTTAAACAATTTATTTAGTTGCAGCGGGGTCCAGGAGTGGTGGTTTAGGGGTTAATAAATATAATGTAGGTGGCAGCGTTGTAGGGGGGGCAGATTAGGGGTGTTTAGACTCGGGGTACATGTTAGGGTGTTAGGTGTAAACGTTCCCATAGGAATCAATGGGATATCGGGCAGCAGCGAACATGAGCTTTCGCTACTTTCAGACTCCCATTTATTCCTATGGCATCCGCCACCTCCAGGGCAGTGGATTGAAAACCAGCTACGCTGGGCCGGAAAAGTGGCGAGCGTACCTGGTAGTTTTTTGATAACTTCCAAAAGTAGTCAGATAGTGCTGAACTTGCATTCATAACATCTGTAGTGACGTAAGCATCGATCTGTGTCGGACTGAGTCCGGCGGATCGTATGTTACGTCACTGAATTCTACTTTTGCCAGTCTGTAGGGTTTGATAACTAAGGCTAATCAGGCTCGCCACAAATACGCTGCGGAATTCCAACATATTTGCGGTTGACAGCTTGATAAATAGAGGCCTATATCTTCTTGTCACAGTACTAGCTAGGGTAATAGTCATTTTGATTAGATAGCTCTATGTATTGAGATTGTATATTAAGTTAACAAGGTTCCTTTTACACATTTTCCACTTTTCTAATAGAAATGTAAACAAACAAAATAAAATAAATTAACTGTAACAACATTAACATTAACCTCTAGTATTGACCACTATGAAATTGGTCAGGTAATATTGCATTAATACCTACTCTCTTCAAATCCTGTCCACTCCAGTCCCCTGTGTGATTCATTTGGTTTTGATGTTGTTGTCCAGTGTCCTCTACTTGAAGGGCACCACTAGCTATTTCCTATGATGCCTAGGTCCACAATTGCCATTCCCCTCTGAGTTGTGCGTTTAAGATATGTTCTGTGTACCTAAGAGGTGCTATAACTTGTTTTTGGGTCTCAATAGGCAGTGCAATTATAAATGGTTCCCATTTCTTAATAAAGTTCATAGTTCTTAAGTTTATGTCTCCTAAAGAATCCTTGACGAATAATTGCATGTTTTAACATGGTGAGTGTTGGGGGTGTCTTTTCTAACCAGTTACATAATATGAGTTTCCTAGCTATCAAGATAATGTTTCCTATCAGTCTTTTATGTAGTTTGGTAATGTGTTTGAGGTCTATAAATAATACTCCCTCAAGGGTGAGTTCTGCCTGAGTATTGCACATAGTCATTATCCAGTAGGAGATCATATGCCAGAATTTTTGTAAAAGTGGACATTTCCATATCATATGAATAAGATCTGGTATTGGTTGTTGACATTTTTTACAAGTTTGAGGTTCACTGGATCCCCACTTCTGATAATCCTTAGGGGTAATGTATGCATTATGTATAATCTTTATATGTGCTTCCCTTATATCCATTGAGAGGGTAGCTTTTTTGACAAAGTTGAAGATTTTTATAATTTGAGCCTCTGTGAAATTTAGGTCTAGTCTGTTTGACCATTCTGCTGTCAATTGTGTTGTCAAAGTGTCACCTGGGGTTTATTGAAGTATGTTATAAATGGGTGTTATAGATCTATTACCCTGTCTGGCCCAACTGACTATTTTATTTACTATTGTGGCATGGTGTTCTATATTGTGTGAGTCCATTAAACTTTTTATATAATGTTTAACCTGTAGGTAGGCGAAATGGTGTGTCTAGGTATGTTGTATGTATTAATTAGTTCTGCAAATGGGACTAGTATATTATTATTTGGTGTTAATAAATGATGAACTAACTTGAGCCCTTTCTGTTCCCAAATTATAAAGTGTTTGGTAGTGAGTGCTGGCTGAAATCTGGGTTACCTGTGATTGGCAGGTATTTGGACTTGCGTGGTGAAACCGATAGATGTTTGCATAACTTCTGCCAGGCCATAATCGGGCCTATAAATGGGAGGAGCCCTTGTATCTTTGGCCCTATTTTATTCATTGGCAGATATGGAAGGAGAGCACTAGACCAGGGCTTAATAATCTCTTTTTCAAGGGCCAGTTCAGAAAATGTATTGGAATCTAACCATCAGTCTATTATGTATTTAGTTTGTGCTGCCCAGTTATAAAACTGAAGATTAGGGAGACCTAAACCACCTTTTGAGGAGCTTACCGTCGGCTTACGGAGTCCAATTCTATGCTTTTTCCCTTTCCACACAAAGTTGGTGATAAAGGAGTTAAATGACTGTAAATTGTGTTTAGTTAGCAGTTCAGGTATCATTTGAAACAGATAGAGCAATTTGGGAAATACTATAATTTTTGACAAGCATGCAATTTTAAGCAACTTTCTAATGTACTCCTATTATCAAATTTTCTTAATTCTCTTGGTATGTTTATTTGAAAAGCAAGAATTTAAGTTTAGATGCCGGCCCATTTTTGGTGAACAACCTGGGTTGTCCTTGCTGATTGGACAGCACCAATAAACAAATGCTGTCCATGGTTCTGAACCACAAATTTGCTGGCTCCTTAGCTTAGATGCCTTCTTTTTCAAATAAAGATATCAAGAGAACGAAGAAAAATTTATAACAGAAGTAAATTAGAAAGTTGCTTAAAATTGCATGCTCTATCCGAATCATGAAAGAAAAAATTTGGGTTCAGTATCCCTTTAAATAAAAGCAGATGGTGGTAGTGGACTTTATATATGTAGTATATACTTTATATATTCTACTGAAATAATTACCTAACCTAGCCACATTAACATTGATCTTACGAAAAAGTAAGCTAAATTTAGTGTAAGACATAAGAAATATTGCAAATTGTATTCATTTGGCACGTAGCATTAGGCATGCTATGAAGAAAATAAGACCAGTTTAATTTGCAGGTATTTAAATATGTATTCCTGCATATACTATATGCTTTACAAAAATATATACAAAATTATATAAAAAAAAAAAATGAGATCTGAAGCTAATACAACTTTATTTTTTATTTTTTTGACCAGATGACAGTTTTATGCATTTTAGTTTTCATATTTTATATTTTTGAACAGGGCAGTATGTAGGAATATGAATGTAAGCAATTTAAACTTATATTCCTTGCCATGTTATATTGGCTTCACGTTGTTGGCAAAAAGACTAAACAAGGCGTTGCTTGATCATGTATAAAGTTTTCTCACAGATCTGAGTTAAATACAAAACATCTTTTTCTGTTCAATACAAGAAAACGTTTATTTCATCTTTGCTATTAAGAAGCTGATGAGGTTGGCTTGAATAGATATTTATAAGGATTATTTATGTACACCATTTAAAATATAGGTGTTTTAGTCTTTATTTAGAGGCAAATTAATATTTTAAATTAATTTGAAAAATTCTGTCTGTAAGAGCAGTCCTTGAAAGGTTAAAAATACAAACCACATTAATGTCTATGAGACAGAGCTTGCAACTTACTCTCACTCTAGAGTTGAAGCCCCATATTTTCATAAATTATTTGCCTCAAAGTTAATTTAAACTGTCAGTTTGTGTCTGAAATAGTAACTAAACACTGGTGTTTGGACAGAAATGAGCTGTTAAATTTAAGACATTTATCAAATACAAAGACTGCAGTGTCTTATTGTACGATTTTAAAAGGAAATTATACACCAATTTTCATATAACTGCATGTGATAAAAACTACTGTAAAGAATATGCACAGATGCTGATCTAAAAATACAGTATAACACCTTTTAAAGGCTAACTTAGAAGCTGTAGTCTGTAAACAGATTTATACATCTGACACTGTAGGGCTTGCTTAGGAGTCTGTAAATCATCATTTTATTAAAAAATAAGCAAAACTATGCATTGTTACAAAAACACTCCCAGATGGGAATTATAAATTGATCATCTACAATTTAATTTATGCAAAAATAAAAATCTAGTGTACAATGTCCCTTTAAAGGGATACTAACCCCACATTTTTTCTTTCATGATTCAGATAGAACAGGTAATTTTAAGCAACTTTCTAATTTACTCCTATTATCAATTTTTCTTTGTTCTCATGTTATCTTGATTTGAAAAAGCAGTAATAAAAGGTTAGGAGCCGGCCCATTTTTAGTTCAGCACCTTGGTAGAGCTTGCTGATTGGTTTGCTACATTTAGCCACAAATCAGCAAGTGCTACCCAGGTGCTGAACAAAAAAATGGTCCGGCTCTAAAGCTTACAGTACTGCTTTTTCAAATCAAGATAGCATGAAAACAAAGAAAAATTGATAATAGGAGTAAATTAGAAAGGTGCTTAAAATCTCATGCTCTATCTGAATCATGAAAGAAAAAAAAAATTGGGTTTAGTATCCCTTTAAGTTAATTTCTGTTAAAATTAATACTTTACAGGGCACAATTCCTTTAGGGATCAATAATAAAAAAAAATGAAAGAGAAATCTATGCAGTACATTTAAGAGAAATATTTCTGATTATTTACATTATCCTTGACACACATTGTATAGCACTACAGGAGATCAATGAACAGTCCTTTTTGTATGAGCTAGAAGTTTGCATCAAAGAAGACTTAACATTTCAAATGAGCTGCTAGCAAGTTAACATTACCCCTTTCCTAAAAGAAAATACACAAAATTGTGCTGGGGAAAAAAAAGAAAGAAAAAAAATATCAATATTTTAATGCTCATTTCTGAACACTAGATGGTGATAATGCACATATATTGTTTTGTTTTTTTAAGGCAAAAACCTGAAATATATAGGACTAGATTACAAATGGCACGCTAACTGATGCACCCAAGCAAAAAGGGGTTTATCGCAGCTCTTTGTGTGTGTCGGAAGTATCGTGCGTACTACGAGTTGAAAGTAAACGCATTTGGTAAAGCGATCCCAGAGATCTGGTTAACTATTATACTTGACTAAAAAGTTGAACAAAAAACATCAAAAATACATGTAAAATTACAGTTACACTCATAATAACACTGTCTGATAAAAATGATTTCATAACAAATATTGCATAAAAAAGTTACAAGGGCTCAATAATATAAGGTATGGACTGCAAAGGGATTTAACATATAGATACATACATATTCATGCCTAGATGTATATATGCTTGTACATATGTATTAGTAATGTGAGAGTCACACTACAGAAAGTGTGTACATAATAGCACTCAACCACTTATTATCATCATATAGAAGATAATTCTTATGTGCGTAAAAAAAGAACAAGAAGGTTGTTTAAAAATTAACTTTTAATAAACAAAACATTTTTAAAAATTGAATTACCCATACAAAAACACAAATCTAACTTATGCAATTTATTATATGCAGTTTAATGGAATGTCAATATCACAGATATGTCTAGGCAAACGCTGCCCGTAAGTAATATGACATTCACAGTGTTAGTATTAGAGAATCCCTGGTGAACTAGGTCAGATTCAGCAGGTTATTGCCTAAGGCCTAGATTTAGAGTTTGGCGGTAGCCGTGAAAACCAGCATTAGAGGCTCCTAACGCCGGTTTTAGGCTACGCCGGTATTTGGAGTCAGTCAGGAAAGGATCTAACGCTCACTTTGCAGCCGCGACTTTTCCATACCGCAAATCCCCTTACGTCAATTGCGTATCCTATCTTTTCAATGGGATCTTTCAAACTCCGGTATTTAGAGTCGTGTCTGAAGTGAGCGTTAGAATTCTAACGACAAAACTCCAGCCGCAGAAAAAAGTCAGTAGTTAAGAGCTTTATGGGCTAACGCCGGTTTATAAAGCTCTTAACTACCGTGCTCTAAAGTACACTAACACCCATAAACTACCTATGTACCCCTAAACCGAGGTCCCCCCACATCGCCGCCACTCAATTAAATTTTTTTAACCCCTAATCTGCCGGCCGCCACCTACGTTATCCTTATGTACCCCTAATCTTCTGCCCCTAACACCGCCGACCCCTATATTATATTTATTAACCCCTAATCTGCCCCCCTCAAGGTCGCCTCCACCTGCCTACACTTATTAACCCCTAATCTGCCGAGCGGACCGCACCGCTACTATAATAAAGTTATTAACCCCTAATCCGCCTCACTCCCGCCTCAATAACCCTATAATAAATAGTATTAACCCCTAATCTGCCCTCCCTAACATCGCCGACACCTAACTTCAAGTATTAACCCCTAATACGAAAGCACCAAAATTAGATAAGACAGATATCGAGCATCACCCGCCAGCTTATAACCAGCAAAAGACCGGCTTTATACCATTATAACGATAACGCTTACTAACGTAGCATGGGTGTGAGACATTTCACAGGATAGTAACACTGTGACACTAGAATGTATAAATACTATTGAATCTCAATCATCCAAAATCCAGATATCGTGCACTAGCAGAGTACTAGTGTGTGATGTACTAAATAATATCAATACTGTGATTTTCACATGTACATAAATTATGGAATCTTAGCTATTTCGCAATTGAGATATAGCTAACACAGTATTAAACTATATGATTAACTGGGGAAACCAGAATTTTTCTATTGCAAGTTAAAAAGCTATACAACTTAAACTGAAAGGTTGCAGGTAGTTCCTCTAGTAATTGAATCACAGAATACAGCTACTGATACAAACAGGTCATTTAACACTATTAATTATAATACACAATCGAAAAAGCACTCATATGTGAATGCAAGACACAACAATTAAACTCACATATTTATTTAAAGTCTGACGTGCTTAAAATAAAATTGCAAGATTGTACCCTAAATAGATGAGCTGTGATACCAGATGCAATCAATGTTTACATAAGCACATTTGAAACTGTTACAATGTAATAAAATATGTAATACACATCACTGCATCAATTGAACTTGGAACTAAATATCCACAACCAATAAGTTACATTATATAACTGAACTTCCAGCTATAGAAATAACTTTATCAACCACACTATACAATCAAACTCTTAGCTACAATCAGGTACGCGTATGAAACTACCTCCACTGGGTGATATTAATATACAATCGCAGTTTGTGAGAATCTGACAATTAATATTGTAATAAAACTAACATAACAAACTATGGCCTAGATTTGGAGTTTGGCGGTAGATGGGCTGTTAACGCTACGCAGGATTTTTTCTGGCCGCACCATAAAATTAACTCTGGTATCGAGAGTTCAAAAAAATGCTGCGTTAGGCTCCAAAAAAGGAGCGTAGAGCATTTTTACCGCAAATGCAACTCTCGATACCAGAGTTGCTTACGGACGCGGCCAGCCTCAAAAACGTGCTCGTGCACGATTCTCCCATAGGAAACAATGGGGCTGTTTGAGCTTAAAAAAAACCTAACACCTGCAAAAAAGCAGCGTTCAGATCCTAACGCAGCCCCATTGTTTCCTATGGGGAAACACTTCCTACGTCTGCACCTAACACTCTAACATGTACCCCGAGTCTAAACACCCCTATCCTTACACTTATTAACCCCTAATCTGCCGCCCCCGCTATCGCTGACCCCTGCATTATATTATTAACCCCTAATCTTCCGCTCCGTAAACCGCCGCAACTTACATTATCCCTATGTACCCCTAATCTGCTGCCCCTAACACCGCCGACCCCTATATTATATTTATTAACCCCTAACCTGCCCCCCACAACGTCGCCGCCAGCTACTTACAATAATTAACCCCTAATCTGCCGAGCGGACCTGAGCGCTACTATAATAAAGTTATTAACTCCTAATCCGCCTCACTAACCCTATCATAAATAGTATTAACCCCTAATCTGCCCTCCCTAACATCGCCGACACCTAACTTCAATTATTAACCCCTAATCTGACGACCGGAGCTCATCGCTACTATAATAAATGGATTAACCCCTAAAGCTAAGTCTAACCCTAACACTAACACCCCCTAACTTAAATATAATTTAAATCTAACGAAATTAATTAACTCTTATTAAATAAATTATTCCTATTTAAAGCTAAATACTTACCTGTAAAATGCATCCTAATATAGCTACAATATAAATTATAATTATATTGTAGCTATTTTAGGATTAATATTTATTTTACAGGCAACTTGGTAATTATTTTAACCAGGTACAATAGCTATTAAATAGTTAAGAACTATTTAATAGCTACCTAGTTAAAATAATAACAAAATTACCTGTAAAATAAATCCTAACCTAAGTTATAATTAAACCTAACACTACCCTATCAATAAATTAATTAAATAAAACTACCTACAATTACCTACAATTAACCTAACACTACACTATCAATAAATAAATTAAATACAATTGCTACAAATAACTACAATTACATAAACTAACTAAAGTACAAAAAATAAAAAATAACTAAGTTACAAAAAATAAAAAAATATTTACAAACATAAGAAAAATATTACAACAATTTTAAACTAATTACACCTACTCTAAGCCCCCTAATAAAATAACAAAGACCCCCAAAATAACAAAATGCCCTACCCTATTCTAAATTAATAGAGTTAAAAGCTCTTTTACCTTACCAGCCCTGAACAGGGCCCTTTGCGGGGCATGCCCCAAGAAAATCAGCTCTTTTGCCTGTAAAAAAAACATACAATACCCCCCCCCCCAACATTACAACCCACCACCCACATACCCCTAATCTAACCCAAACCCCCCTTAAATAAACCTAACACTAAGCCCCTGAAGATCTTCCTACCTTGTCTTCACCATCCAGGTATCACCGATCCGTCCTGGCATCCGGTGCTGAAGAGGTCCAGAAGAGGCTCCAAAGTCTTCCTCCTATCCGGCAAGAAGAGGACATCCGGACCGGCAAACATCTTCTCCAAGCGGCATCTTCGATCTTCTTCCATCCGGTGCGGAGCGGGTCCATCTTGAATCAGCCGACGCGGATCCATCCTCTTCTTCCGGCGTCTCCCGACGAATGACGGTTCCTTTAAGGGACGTCATCCAAGATGGCGTCCCTCGAATTCCGATTGGCTGATAGGATTCTATCAGCCAATCGGAATTAAGGTAGGAATATTCTGATTGGCTGATGGAATCAGCCAATCAGAATCAAGTTCAATCCTATTGGCTGATCCAATCAGCCAATCAGATTGAGCTTGCATTCTATTGGCTGTTCCGATCAGCCAATAGAATGCGAGCTCAATCTGATTGGCTGATTGGATCAGCCAATAGGATTGAACTTGATTCTGATTGGCTGATTCCATCAGCCAATCAGAATATTCCTACCTTAATTCCGATTGGCTGATAGAATCCTATCAGCCAATCGGAATTCGAGGGACGCCATCTTGGATGACGTCCCTTAAAGGAACCGTCATTCGTCGGGAGACGCCGGAAGAAGAGGATGGATCCGCGTCGGCTGATTCAAGATGGACCCGCTCCGCACCGGATGGAAGAAGATCGAAGATGCCGCTTGGAGAAGATGTTTGCCGGTCCGGATGTCCTCTTCTTGCCGGATAGGAGGAAGACTTTGGAGCCTCTTCTGGACCTCTTCAGCACCGGATGCCAGGACGGATCGGTGATACCTGGATGGTGAAGACAAGGTAGGAAGATCTTCAGGGGCTTAGTGTTAGGTTTATTTAAGGGGGGTTTGGGTTAGATTAGGGGTATGTGGGTGGTGGGTTGTAATGTTGGGGGGGGGGTATTGTATGTTTTTTTTACAGGCAAAAGAGCTGATTTTCTTGGGGCATGCCCCGCAAAGGGCCCTGTTCAGGGCTGGTAAGGTAAAAGAGCTTTTAACTCTATTAATTTAGAATAGGGTAGGGCATTTTGTTATTTTGGGGGTCTTTGTTATTTTATTAGGGGGCTTAGAGTAGGTGTAATTAGTTTAAAATTGTTGTAATATTTTTCTTATGTTTGTAAATATTTTTTTATTTTTTGTAACTTAGTTATTTTTTATTTTTTGTACTTTAGTTAGTTTATGTAATTGTAGTTATTTGTAGCAATTGTATTTAATTTATTTATTGATAGTGTAGTGTTAGGTTAATTGTAGGTAATTGTAGGTATTTTATTTAATTAATTTATTGATAGGGTAGTGTTAAGTTTAATTATAACTTAGGTTAGGATTTATTTTACAGGTAATTTTGTTATTATTTTAACTAGGTAACTATTAAATAGTTCTTAACTATTTAATAGCTATTGTACCTGGTTAAAATAATTACCAAGTTGCCTGTAAAATAAATATTAATCCTAAAATAGCTACAATATAATTATAATTTATATTGTAGCTATATTAGGATGTATTTTACAGGTAAGTATTTAGCTTTAAATAGGAATAATTTATTTAATAAGAGTTAATTAATTTCGTTAGATTTAAATTATATTTAAGTTAGGGGGGTGTTAGTGTTAGGGTTAGACTTAGCTTTAGGGGTTAATCCATTTATTATAGTAGCGATGAGCTCCGGTCGTCAGATTAGGGGTTAATAATTTAAGTTAGGTGTCGGCGATGTTAGGGAGGGCAGATTAGGGGTTAATACTATTTATGATAGGGTTAGTGAGGCGGATTAAGGGTTAATAACTTTATTATAGTAGCGCTCAGGTCCGCTCGGCAGATTAGGGGTTAATAAGTGTAGGTAGGTGTCGGCGACGTTGAGGGGGGCAGATTAGGGGTTAATAAATATAATGTAGGGGTCGGCGGTGTTAGGGGCAGCAGATTAGGGGTACATAAGGATAACGTAGGTGGCGGCGCTTTGCGGTCGGCAGATTAGGGGTTAATTATTGTAAGTAGCTGGCGGCGACGTTGTGGGGGGCAGGTTAGGGGTTAATAAATATAATACAGGGGTCGGCGGGGTTAGGGGCAGCAGATTAGGGGTACATAAGTATAACGTAGGTGGCGGTCGGCAGATTAGGGGTTAAAAAAATTTAATCGAGTGGCGGCGATGTGGGGGGACCTCGGTTTAGGGGTACATAGGTAGTTTATAGGTGTTAGTGTACTTTAGGGTACAGTAGTTAAGAGCTTTATGAACCGGCGTTAGCCCAGAAAGCTCTTAACTCCTGCTTTTTTCCTGCGGCTGGAGTTTTGTCGTTAGATGTCTAACGCTCACTTCAGAAACGACTCTAAATACCGGAGTTAGAAAGATCCCATTGAAAAGATAGGATACGCAATTGACGTAAGGGGATCTGCGGTATGGAAAAGTTGCGGCTGAAAAGTGAGCGTTAGACCCTTTAATCACTGACTCCAAATACCGGCGGTAGCCTAAAACCAGCGTTAGGAGCCTCTAACGCTGGTTTTCACGGCTACCGCCGAACTCTAAATCTAGGCCTATGTTTCTTCATGTAAGCCCTGTTAGAAAAACAGGTCAGTAATATTTAACACTTATCAACCCTGGTGTCCACACCTTATGATACATTGCACCCATAGGTGGCATAAATCTTGAGTAGGCAAAGAGGACAGGATATATGGTATATCTCAATCAACCTAGTACCACTATAAAGTGTGCTTATTAGATTAGCATTGTGAGAACTCACAACAGTGTTAACTGTAACTTTCCTGAGTTAATTTCCCACCATCTGTAACCACATCATAGCTATAATACTATTTGAACGGTTCTAACTTGAATGGAGGGATATTGAATCCTAAGGCAGGTTACACTTAGTAAATCCATCTCAGGAGAGCTGTAGCTCGCACTGACATACAAACACTGGGGTACTATACGTATTACATACTGAACACAGATTAGGACTCTGTTCATAAGTACATTTGATCCCCTGTTGGTTGTATTTATACTACACGGCCTCCCTTTCAGAGACAAATATATAGAGACCCTCACCCTGGTATTATTAGCCTATTCCACTGTTCTACATTATGTCATTTAGCACATATTTTGGTTAGTGTTTTTAATCTTTTTTGTTTTCCGCAAATTTTAGCACTGTGTATTAATTAATGTTAAGTTTTAATTTAGTCAGGTCTAGTATATTTGGAGACTAGTGTTGTCTCTGTAATTATTGCACCACTTTGAGCCTTGTGATTAAAATAACTATATCATATTAAGCTCTCGAGTGCTACAAGTGTACTCTTTCTTGTGGTTATCCCTTGAACCACATCCAGCCTTCATATTCCTTTTTTGGAGCCTAACGCAGCGATTCTGTGAACTCTCAATACCAGAGGTATTTAAAAGGTGCGGCCAGAAAAAAGCCAGCGTTAGCTACGCGGGTCGTTACCGACAAAACTCTAAATCTAGGCGTAAGGTTGGTAGTGTGAGAGGCCTCAAAAGGAAACAGCTAAAGTATAGTGAAATATATCACTAGCCCAGAGATATACTAAGGGGCTAAGTTACTCAGTATGGTATTCTCAGTGTAGAACGATGAGTAGTACTGAAGTGTCCAATACAATGTAACAATATGTTTTTCAGCTTCTCATCCCTATGTTATACAGTACATAGTGAGCTACTGTTGGTGGTAAAGGTAAACACCGTATAATCAGAGCATTACTGGGATATATACTAGAAATTGGATGTAAAAAATGCATTGGGATGTAAAAAACAGCATTCAAACTTTCTCAACTGAGTGAGAGATGGCGTACTTACACCTAATAATCTAAAGGTGAGAGCGGTATAGCGCTAGTGTCACTAGGACAATGTCCTCCTACTATATTGCGTAAACTATAGCAATCAGTTCTCTTTGGGTTAAATAATGACAAGCGTTCACTCTAAAGAGAAAGTACTTAAAGGAACACTAAACCCAAAATGTTTCTTTCGTGATTCAGAAAGAGAATACAAATTTAAACAACTTCCCAATTTACTTCTATTGTTTATTTTGCTTCATTTTTTAGATATCCTTAGTTGAAGAAAAAGCAATGCACATGGGTGAGCCAATCACATGAGGCTTCTAAGTGCAGCTACTGAGCCTATCTAGATATGCTTTTTAGCAAATAATATCAAGAGAATAAAACAAATTAGATAATAGAAGTAAATTAGAAAGTTGTTTAAAATTGCATGCTCTTTCTATATCATGAAAAAAAAAAATGGGTTTCATGTCCCTTTAAAATCAGTGTCCCTGCTTTCTTACTGCAGTAGGTAATATGGAGGAGATATGTGATTCTCAAAATATTAGTGTGATATTTCGCTAGTGTCTCAAGAACACTGCCCACTAACAATATTAAATGAGCAATATTATCCCATTCCCCATAGAGTAATTGAAAAGCATAAACACCTGTAATTCTTAAGAAGCTGCCCAATTCTTAAGTAGCTGTTAATAATGTTCTGAAATACTCTGTAAGAATATAGTGTCAACCTAATATACTCTTTAGCAGTTTCACTAGTATCTAATACACTGCCCGCTAATTAAATAAATGTTGCTGAAACACCAATATCTTAGGATGCTTTGTACAAATATAGTATAATATAATCTTAAGTGGTATTACGCTAGTGTCTATGATACTGCCCGCTATTTGAGTAAAAGTAGCTGAAGCACCGGTTCTCTAAATTAATATAGATCAAATCAAAGTTGATAAGCAAGTTAAAAAGAGAATCCCCGGATTCTCTCTCCCCCTAATATGTTTCGCTAACAAGCTTTGTCAAAGTAAATATCATAGTATCATAGTATCTCAAGATATTGGTGTTTCAGCAACATTTATTTAATTAGCGGGCAGTGTATTAGACACTAGTGAAACCGCTTAAGAGTATATTAGGTTGACACTATGGCCTCTAGTTATCAAGCTGTCAACCGCAAATATGCTGGAATTCTGCAGCGTATTTGTGGCGAGGCTGATTCGCCTTAGTTATGAAGCCCTACTGCCCGGCAAAAGTAGAATATAGTGGCGTAAGCTTCGATCCGCCAGACTCAGTCCAACACAGATCGATGCTTACGTCACTACAGATGTTCCGAACGCAGGTTCGGCACAATCTGACTACTTTTGGTAGTTATCAAACTACTACCAGGTATTGTCTCCACTATTCCGGGCCAGCGTACCTGGATTTCAATGGCGGCGGATCCCATAGGAATCAATGGGAGTCTGACCATAGCAAAAGCTCATGTTCGCTGCTGCCCGATATCCCATTGATTCCTATGGGAAACGTCTGCACCTAACACCTAACATGTACCCCGAATCTAAACACCCCTAATCTGCCCCCCCCTACACCGCTGCAACTAAATAAAGTTATTACCCCCTAAACTGCCGCTCCCGGACCCCGCCGCAACTATAATAAATATGTAAACCCCTGAACCGCCGCTCCCGGAGCCCACCGCAACTATAATAAATATGTTAACCCCTAAACCGCCGCTCCCGGACCCGCCGCAACTATAATAAATATGTGAGCCCCTAAACCGCTGCTCCCGGACACCGCCGCCACCTACATAATACCTTTTAACCCCTATCCTGCCCCCCTATACCGCCGCCACCTAGAATAAATTTATTAACCCCTATCCTGCCCCCCTACACCGCCACCACTATAATAAAATTATTAACCCCTAAACCTAAGTCTAACACTAACCCTAACACCCCCCTAACTTAAATATTAATTAAATAAATCTAAATAATATTACTCTTATTAACTAAATTAATCCTATTTAAAACTAAATACTTACCTATAAAATAAACCCTAATATAGCTACAATATAACTAATAATTACATTATAGCTATTTTAGGGTTTATTTTTATTTTACAGGCAACTTTGTATATATTTTAACTAGGTACAATAGCTATTAAATAGTTAATAACTATTTAACAGCTACCTAGCTAAAATAAATACAAAATTACCTGTAAAATAAATCCTAACCTAAGTTACAATTAAACCTAACACTAGACTATCATTAAATTAATTAAATAAATTAGCTACCAATACCTACAATTAAATACAATTAAATAAACTAAACTAAATTACAAAAAAAACAAAACACTAAATTACAGAAAATAAAAAAATATAATTACACCTAATCTAAGCCCCCTAATAAAATAAAAAAAAACAAAATAATAAAATGCCCTACCCTATTCTACATTACAAAGTAATCAGCTCTTTTACCAGCCCTTAAAAGGGCTTTTCGCGGGGCATGCCCCAAAGTAATCAGCTCTTTTGCCTGTAAAAAAAAATACAACCCCCCCAACATTAAAACCCACCACTCACATACCCCTACTCTAACCCACCCGAACCCCCCTTAAAAAAACCTAACACTAACCCCCTGAAGATCTCCCTACCTTGTGTCGTCTTCACCCAGCCGGGCCGAAGTCTTCATCCGATGGGGCAGAAGAGGACATCCAGACCGGCAGAAGTCTTCATCCTATCCGGGCAGAAGAGGACATCCAGACCGGCACACATCTTCATCCAAGCGGCATCTTCTATCTTCATCCATCCGACGAGGAGCGGCTCCATCTTCAAGACCTCCGGCGCGGAACATTCTTCTTGCACGACGACTACCCAACGAATGGCTGGTCCTTTAAATGACGTCATCCAAGATGGCGTCCCTCAAATTCCGATTGGCTGATAGGATTCTATCAGCCAATCAGAATTAAGGTAGGAAAAATCTGATTGGCTGATGCAATCAGCCAATCAGATTGAAGTTCAATCCGATTGGCTCATTGGATCAGCCAATCGGATCGAACTTCAATCTGATTGGCTGATTGCATCAGCCAATCAGATTTTTCCTACCTTAATTCCGATTGGCTGATAGAATCCTATTAGCCAATCGGAATTTGAGGGACGCCATCTTGGATGACGTCATTTAAAGGACCAGCCATTCTTCGGGTAGTCGTCGTGCAAGAAGGATGTTCTGCGCCGGAGGTCTTGAAGATGGAGCCATACCTCGTCGGATGGATGAAGATAGAAGATGCCGCTTGGATGAAGATGTCTGCCGGTCCGAATGTCATCTTCTGCCCGGATAGGATGAAGACTTCTGCCGGTCTGGATGTCTTCTTCTGCCCCATCGGATGAAGACTTCGGCCCGGCTGGGTGATTACGACTCAAGGTAGGGAGATCTTCAGGGGGTTAGGTTTATTTAAGGGGGGTTTGGGTGGGTTAGAGTAGGGGTATGTGGGTGGTGGGTTTTAATGTTGGGGGGGTGTATTTTGTTTTTACAGGTAAAAGAGCTGATTACTTTGGGGCATGCCCAACAAAAAGACCTTTTAAGGGCTGGTAAAAGAGCTGATTACCTTGTAATGTAGAATAGGGTAGGGACTTTTATTTTTTATTTTTTTATTTTTTTTATTAGGGGGCTTAGATTAGGTGTAATTAGTTTAAAATTCTTGTAATATTTTTTTATTTTCTGTAATTTAGTGTTTTTTTTTTTTTTGTAATTTACTTTAGTTTATTTAATTGTATTTAATTGTAGGTATTGGTAGCTAATGTATTTAATTAATTTAATAATAGTGTAGTGTTAGGTTTAATTGTAACTTAGGTTAGGATTTATTTTACAGGTAATTTTGAATTTCTTTTAGCTAGGTAGTTATTAAATAGTTAATACCTATTTAATAACTATTGTACCTAGTTAAAATAAATACAAAGTTGCCTATAAAATAAATATAAATCCTAAGATAGCTACAATGTAATTATTAATTACATTGTAGCTATCTTAGGGTTTATTTTACAGGTAAGTATTTAGTTTTAAATTGGAATAATTAATTTAATGATAGTGTAGTGTTAGGTTTAATTGTAACTTAGGTTAGGATTTATTTTACAGGTAATTTTGTAATTATTTTAACTAGGTAGCTGCAGGGAGTGCAGAATTATTAGGCAAATTAGTATTTTGACCACATCATCCTCTTTATGCATGTTGTCTTACTCCAAGCTGTATAGGCTCGAAAGCCTACTACCAATTAAGCATATTAGGTGATGTGCATCTCTGTAATGAGAAGGGGTGTGGTCTAATGACATCAACACCCTATATCAGGTGTGCATAATTATTAGGCAACTTCCTTTCCTTTGGCAAAATGGGTCAAAAGAAGGACTTGACAGGCTCAGAAAAGTAAAAAATAGTGAGATATCTTGCAGAGGGATGCAGCACTCTTAAAATTGCAAAGCTTCTGAAGCGTGATCATCGAACAATCAAGCGTTTCATTCAAAATAGTCAACAGGGTCGCAAGAAGCGTGTGGAAAAACCAAGGCGCAAAATAACTGCCCATGAACTGAGAAAAGTCAAGCGTGCAGCTGCCAAGATGCCACTTGCCACCAGTTTGGTCAAGTCAAGTCAAGCTGAAACGTCAAGACTGGGCCAAGAAATATCTCAAGACTGATTTTTCTAAGGTTTTATGGACTGATGAAATGAGAGTGAGTCTTGATGGGCCAGATGGATGGGCCCGTGGCTGGATTGGTAAAGGGCAGAGAGCTCCAGTCCGACTCAGACGCCAGCAAGGTGGAGGTGGAGTACTGGTTTGGGCTGGTATCATCAAAGATGAGCTTGTGGGGCCTTTTCGGGTTGAGGATGGAGTCAAGCTCAACTCCCAGTCCTACTGCCAGTTTCTGGAAGACACCTTCTTCAAGAAGTGGTACAGGAAGAAGTCTGCATCCTTCAAGAAAAACATGATTTTCATGCAGGACAATGCTCCATCACACGCGTCCAAGTACTCCACAGCGTGGCTGGCAAGAAAGGGTATAAAAGAAGAAAATCTAATGACATGGCCTCCTTGTTCACCTGATCTGAACCCCATTGAGAACCTGTGGTCCATCATCAAATGTGAGATTTACAAGGAGGGAAAACAGTACACCTCTCTGAACAGTGTCTGGGAGGCTGTGGTTGCTGCTGCACGCAATGTTGATGGTGAACAGATCAAAACACTGACAGAATCCAAGGATGGCAGGCTTTTGAGTGTCCTTGCAAAGAAAGGTGGCTATATTGGTCACTGATTTGTTTTTGTTTTGTTTTTGAATGTCAGAAATGTATATTTGTGAATGTTGAGATGTTATATTGGTTTCACTGGTAAAAATAAATAATTGAAATGGGTATATATTTGTTTTTTGTTAAGTTGCCTAATAATTATGCACAGTAATAGTCACCTGCACACACAGATATCCCCCTAAAATAGCTAAAACTAAAAACAAACTAATAACTACTTCCAAAAATATTCAGCTTTGATATTAATGAGTTTTTTGGGTTCATTGAGAACATGGTTGTTGTTCAATAATAAAATTAATCCTCAAAAATACAACTTGCCTAATAATTCTGCACTCCCTGTATTAAATAGTTAATAACTATTTAATAGCTATTGTACCTAGTTAAACTATATACAAAGTTGCCTGTAAAATAAAAATAAATCCTAAAATAGTTACAATGTAATTATTAGTTATATTGTAGCTATATTAGGGTTTATTTTATAGATAAGTATTTAGTTTTAAATAGGATTAATTTAGTTAATAAGAGTAATATTATTTAGATTTATTTAATTAATATTTAAGTTAGGGGGGTGTTAGGGTTAGTGTTAGACTTAGGTTTAGGGGTTAATAATTTTATTATAGTGGCGGCAGTGTTGGGGGGGCAGGATAGGGGTTAATACATTTATTATAGTTGGCGGCGGTATGGGGGGGCAGGATAGGGGTTAATAGGTATTATGTAGGTGGCGGCGGAGGGGTCTAGGAGCGGCGGTTTAGGGGTTTACATATTTATTATAGTTGCGGCGGGGTCCGGGAGCGGAGGTTTAGGGGTTAATATATTTATTATAGTTGCGGCGGGGTCCGGGAGCGGCGGTTTAAAGGTTAATATATTTATTATAGTTGCGGCGGGGTCTAGGAGTGGCGGTTTAGGGGTTAATAACTTTATTTAGTTACGGGGGGGCTCCGGGGGCGCCGGTATAGGGGGTAGAACAGTATAGTATAGTGTGAGTGCTTAGTGACAGGGGTATCAATAAAGCTGTAAAAAAGCCGAAGAGCAGCGAGATTGATGATTGATAACTATCACAGTCCGCTGCTCATCGCCCTGTACTTGGTGCGTGGCTTTTTGACAGATTTATTGATAACTTTGGCGAGTGTATTCAGGTCCGCGGCGGCGGCGATGTGAGGCAAGCTTAGGCGACCGTATTGGGGCCGGTGAAGGCAGGTACGTACGGAGCTTCATAACTAGAGGCCTACATTCTTACTGAGTATTTCAAAACATTATTTTTTTTAAATATCTTTTAATTAGGCAACCTTGTTTTGCATACATGAAATTTATACCGAGCAGTCTATGTTGTACAAATGACATTGTGTTAATGATGGAACATATAATCTATATTCTGTGACCTTTAGTGAAATATTGGAAAAGTCTGCTTATAGTTCATATTGTCTTCATACTCCGGTCACAGTACAAGCTAGGGTCATAGTCATTTTGATTAGATAGCTCTATGTATTGAGATTGTATATTAAGTTAACAAGGTTCCTTTTACACATTTACCTCTTTTCTAATAGAAATGTAAACAAACAAAATAAAATAAATTAACTGTAACAACATTAACATTAACCTCTAGTATTGACCGCTATGAAATTGGTCAGGTAATATTGCATTAATACCTACTCTCTTCAAGTCCTGTCCACTCCGGTCCCCTGGGTGATTCATTTGGTTTTGATGTCGTTGTCCAGTGTCCTCTACTTGAAGGGCACCACTAGCTATTTCCTATGATGCCGAGGTCCACAATTGCCATTCCCCTCTGAGTTGTGCGTTTAAGATATGTTCTGTGTACCTAAGAGGTGCTATAATTTGTTTTTGGGTCTCAATAGGCAGTGCAATTATAAATGGTTCCCATTTCTTAATAAAGTTCATAGTTCTTAAGTTTATGTCTCCTAAAGAATCCTTGACGAATAATTGCATGTTTTAACATGGTGAGTGTTGGGGGTCTCTTTTCTAACCAGTTACATAATATGAGTTTCCTAGCTATCAAGATAATGTTTCCTATCAGTCTTTTATGTAGTTTGGTAATGTGTTTGAGGTCTATAAATAATACTCCCTCAAGGGTGAGTTCTGTCTGAGTATTGCACATAGTCATTATCCAGTAGGAGATCATATGCTAGAATTTTTGTAAAAGTGGACATTTCCATATCATATGAATAAGATCTGGTATTGGTTGTTGACATTTTTTACAAGTTTGAGGTTCACTGGATCCCCACTTCTGATAATCCTTAGGGGTAATGTATGCATTATGTATAATCTTTATAGGTGCTTCCCTTATATCCATTGAGAGGGTAGCTTTTTTGACAAAGTCAAAGATTTTTATAATTTGAGCCTCTGTGACATTTAGTTCTAGTCTGTGTGACCATTCTGCTGCCAATTGTGTTGTCAAAGTGTCACCTGGGGTTTATTGAAGTATGTTATAAATGGGTGTTATAGATCTTACCCTGTCTGGCCCAACTGACTATTTTATCTACTGTTGTGGCATGGTGTTCTATATTGTGTGAGTCCATTAAACTTTTTATAATGTTTAACCTGTAGATAGGCGAAATGATGTTGTCTAGGTATGTTTTATGTATTAATTAGTTCTTCAAATGGGACTAGTATATTATTATTTGGCGTTAATAAATGATGAACTAACGAGCCCTTTCTGTTCCCAAATTATAAAGTGTTTGGTAGTGAGTGCTGGCATGAAATCTGGGTTACCTGTGATTGGCAGGTATTTGCACTTGCGTGGTGAAACCGATAGATGTTTGCATAACGTCTGCCAGGCCCTAATCGGGCCTATAAATGGGAGGAGTCCTTGTATCTTTGGGCCTATTTTATTCATTGGCAGATGTGGAAGGAAAGCCAAAGACCAGGGCTTAATAATCTCTTTTTCAAGGGCCAGTTCAGAAAATTTATTTGAATCTAACCATCAGTCTATTACGTATTTAGTTTGTGCCGCCCAGTTATAAAACTGAAGATTATGGAGACCTAAACCACCTTTTGAGGAGCTTACCGTCATTTACGGAGTCCAATTCTATGCTTTTTCCCTTTCCACACAAAGTTGGTGATAAAGGAGTTAAGTGACTGTAAATAATGTTTAGTTAGCAGTTCAGGTATCATTTGAAACAGATAGAGCAATTTGGGAAATACTATCATTTTGACAAGGTTTACTCTCACTGTAAGAGCAAGTGGTAAGGGGTGCAAGGTCTTAAGCATAGATTTGATTTCTGATATCAATGGTTTATAATTTAAATCATACCAGGAGTCTGGGTTGTTTGACAGTTTGATTCCCAACTATGTGAAAGTATCGGTTATCAGTTTAAAGTCATAGTTTCCAATTTTTTTATTTTGTTAGGGAGTTAGTCAAAGGAGTTCAGATTTGATTTAGTTTACTTGGTAACTGGAGATACTCCCAAACTGCTCTATAATGGTCATAATCTTAGGGGTATTGATGTGGGGATCGTTAATGTACAGTATCATGTCGTCCACGAATAGCGAAAGATGAATTTCAGATTTCCCTATTTGTAAACTAGTGGTCTGATTTCTGATCTGAATGGCTAAAGGTTTGATTGCGAGGTCGAATAGAAGGGGTGATAATGGGGCATCCTTGACGGTGTCCCGTTTAAGTGAGAGAGAAGGGGATGTATTTACGTTTATAAGAATGGATGCTGTGGGGTTTGTATAAATGGCTTTGATAGCTGTTATAAAATGGCCACGAAATCCACATTTTTCTAGAACCGTGTAAAAGTGGTCCCATAAGACTTTGTCAAAAGCCTTTTCCGAGTCGAGCATGAGTATACATGCTTCCGGTAGATCTGTTAGATTACCTTCTTTTCTCTGTTTGTTATAGTAGGACATGATCAATTGTAATTTGCACATATTGCATACTGATGACCTATGCTTTTTCAAATCCTGTTTGGTCTGTGTGGATTAGGGTAGGCAATATAAGGGCTAGTCTATTTGCTAAAAGTTTGGTAAATATCTTGTAGTCTGTGTTTAGAAGTGATATGGGTCTGTATGAACTGGGATGTAGTGGATCTCTACCCGGCTTTGTTATAATAGTTATGGTGGCTTCAGCAAATCTGTTGGAGACTCTGCCCCCCCCCCCCCTGCATAATATGGTTAAATAGGGTAACTAACGTGTCTCCAATTTATGCTTGGAGCATTTTGAATAATTCTCCTGGCATTCCGTCAGGTCCTGGGTTTTTTTCCATCAGGAGGTTTTTGATAATATTAAGGACTTCTATCCATGTCATTGGTGTATTTAGAATAGTTATCTGGTCTTCTGTCAAGTGTGGTATGTCTAGTCCTTCCCAAAAAGTAAGCGTTGGTGTTTCATCAACCGGCTGGTCGTCGTATAATTCTCTTTAATAATTGGTAAATGCATTTTGGATTTCTGTTTCACTGGTTACTGTCTTGTCCCTGTATTTAACTGTTAAAATTTGGTCTGTTTGCATGAAGGTTTGGTGATGTTTGCTAGGTACTTCCCCGTATGATTTCCAAACCTGTAAAATTTTGCTTCGGAGCGTGTAAGGGAGTATATGGATTTCTAAGTTTTAGATTCTTTATATTTAAGTCTGTTAGCATTCGTTGGGTTTCTTAAAGGGACATTCAACCCAAATTTTTTCTTTCGTGATTCAGATAGAGCATGAAATTTTAAGCAACTTTCTAATTTACTCCTATTATCAAATTTTCTTCATTCTCTTGGTATCTTTATTTGAAAAGCAAGAATGTAAGTTTAGATGCCGGCCCATTTTTGGTGAACAACCTGGGTTGTACTTGCTGATAGGTGGATAAATTTATCCACCAATAAAAAAGTGCTATCCAGAGTTCTGAACCCCAAAAAAAGCTTAGATGCCTTCTTTTTCAAATAAAGATAGCAAGAGAATGAAGAAAAATTGATAATAGGAGTAAATTAGAAAGTTGCTTAAAATTGCATGCTCTATCCGAATCACCAGAAATTAAATTAAATGGGTTCAGTTTCCCTTTAAGTATTTACTGTAAGCATTTTTCATTTGTTTTAGGAGTAGGTCTTCTTTAAGTTTATTCTTTTTGATAATCCCTGCAGCGTATGAGGTGATTACTCCTCTGAGCACTGCCTTGGCTGTCTTCCCAAATAAGGAGTGGGTAGTTGCTGTGCGTTAACAGTTTGATATGTCTGCCAGTGTTGTGTTAGGTAACAATATAGGCTCACATCTTTATATAGGTAATTTGGAAATCTCCATCTGACAGTAGAGGAAGTTTGTTTGGCCGTAGAAATTTGGAGGGATATTGGGGCATGATCAGAAAGGTTGGATGTATTTTGGTATCTCTAATTCTATTGCATATCCTCGCCGAAACTAGGAACATATACAAGAACAATTCCAGCAAGACAGCAGGACAGGATACTAACCGGAAAAGCAGTCTACTCTCATACGTATAGACTTAGTGTATATAGGTTTTAAAATATATCAACTTTATTTAAAAAGGGTTACACACAATAAAAACAGTTGCAGTAAGTAAAAGTGGCTTTCAAACTAATGTAGTGGAAAGGGTGGATAGTTACAAATTCTTAACCTGAATTGATATCATGGATAGTAACTCCCATCTAAAGAGGATTTGTGGTAAATCTTAATGGTAAAGGTATGTTTATAATCTGATGTGGGCTAACATCCCTGCAAAATGGGGCCAAACCTATTAGGGGCCACTATTCAGTCGAGGTGTGTACAAATATATTGTATACCTCACATATGGATACTAAAATAAATTGTACCCATATGTACTCTGTGATATAGAGTATTGCAACAGTAGTAGTATGGCTAGGTATTGATACCTTGTAAGTTACGTGTAGTTTGCACTTATATATACAAATTACTTGTTAGTGTGCCTGTGGTTCACGATTAAAATATTAGTTGCTCCACAGATTAGAGGTATATCTCCACTGTCATTTGTACAGCCCAATATCCAAAAAGGAGCAAATGTATATAAATGAAACCACAGAAGTTACCGTGTATTCAAACGTTAAGTTACAGTGTAACCAATGACTCTCCATTAACTTTGTATCGGTTGCTATTGATTAATTATAAAGTTACATATCGTATACTTTTGTTATAAGATTTTCAGCAACCTCCAGAGGAGTGTAATACTTAGCGGGGAGGCTAATACAGATCACTTGTTAGTGTGCCCATGGGTCACAGTTAGAATATTCATTGCCCCACAGATTATATTAGAGGTATATCTCCACAGTCATATGTACAGCCCAATATTTAAAATGGAGCGTATTTATATAAATGAAACCAGTGTAAAACTTAGCGAGGAGGCTTATATAGATTACTTGTTAGTGTGCCCATGGGTCACAATAAGAATATTCATTGCCCACAGATTATATTAGAGGTATATCTCCACCATCATATGTACAGCCCAATATCTAAAATGGAGTGTATATATATCAATGAAACCACAGGAGTTACTGTGTATTCAAACGTTAAGTTACAGTGTAACCAACGACTCACAACTAACTATGTATCAGTTGCTATTGATTAATTAAAAAGTTACATAATGTATACTTTTATTATAAGATTTTCAGCAACCTACAGAGGAGTATAATACTTAGCGAGGAGGCTTATACAAATTACTTGTTAGTGTGCCCGTGGGTTTAACACTAAAGCTTGCCACCAGGCAGGTATGTGCAGGATATGCGATTTATTTATTACAGCAGTAACCTAAATCAGCTGGTTTTAGAAACGCCCGAACAGCAAGACTCCTATACATAGAGAGGCCTCTCTCCCCACTATGAATTGTTTACACTTAGTATTGAACGTGCAAATAAATAAGGAATATCTATATGTCATAAGGTCACACTTAGATTGTGCAGTGTTCCACAAGTTAAGGAATACAGAGGCCACTATAAATTGAGCTCAACGTTTAACCTGTATATATGTAAATTAAACTTATTTATATGGATTGTACTTAGTGCACTGCCATGTATCTAAGCACTATACAGTACAGTTTACCCCAGGTTTGTCAAGTGTTGCCACTAAAAATACTTATTGTTAGTTGTTAAATATCATATCATATGCTTGTAATTTGTACGGTGGGCAACCACCACAAGATGTTAGTAAAAGAAATATGAGTAGCACAAAGCTTGCCCTAGGGCAGTAATAATTTATGCTGAAATTACAGGTATGTGCTACATAAGTACCTTAAATTAGCTAGTATCGGATAAGCCCGGACCACAGATCTCCTAAGGAAATACCACTTTCCCCATAGTTGATTAATACATAAGAAATACCACTTAGACTAGTGCAAAATTAAAACTACAGGACACCCAACAATCCTGTCATTTCTCCCTTAACATGTTTCGCCTAATAGCTTTGCCAAAAGTGGAGGCACCGCCCAGAATGCAGCCTTTTATTTGCTTCCTATTAGACATCACTCCAAATTCTTATGATGTCATGAATGGCTAATCAAATATACATGAAAAAAGGACCTTTATCCTAAAATAAATAATGTATTATACTGATTTACTTCCTTATGTATTGAAAAAGGCAGGACCATATCGTTATCCACAGAGGGGATCATCATTACTAATATATACACAGTATTTTACTTCTCAAGTGGGCATCACATTGTAATAATACTCTTATCATACCAGTCCTGTAATGGTTTATCTGTATAGGAAGAATTTATGACAGAGAGGTTTATATAAATAACCTCAGACCCATGTCAAATGAAGTTACCAAGTCTAGCAAGAAAAAGCAAAAACTAGGAACATGTCTATTCTTGAAAGAGTATCTTTGGATGCAGTGAGGCATGTGAAGTCCCTGCTATCTGTTTTTTTCCCTCCATGTCTTTTAAACAAAGGGTATTAAGGAATTTGCTTAGGAGTCTGGATTCTTTTTTATGATATTGAGGTCTTAGAGTTGGTTTTGTGTTCGATTGTGGGTTTCTAAACCTATCTATCGGTACTTTTGGTGCTATATTCAGGTCTCTCCCCAGAATAATAGTGTCTACATGTATGTCCATTAATCTTTTTTGTAATTGGGACCAGAATTCTGTTTTGGTATCATTGGGACCATGCACCCCCACTCGTACTAATGGGAGATTTTAAACTGTTATATGGGCAATAATAATCACCCTTCCGGGTCGCTGTCTATGTTGGAGATTGTGTATTTTAAGTTTTTGCGAAACAAAATGGCTACCCCTCTAGCTCTACGCGTTTCATAAGAGGTGTGGATTACCTCTGCTACCCACATCTGTTTCAGTTTTTGGTGCTCTCATGTATTTAGATGGGTTTCCTCTAGTATTGCTATATCAGCTCTCTGGGATTTCAAATAATTTATGGCTTTCCTTTTTATAGGTGAGGTGATATCCCCCACATTCTAAGCCATTATCTTAAGTGTGTGTTCTGCTATAAGGTGGTGAGGGTATAGAACTCATGTAAGCATGGGTGTCAAAGTATCTATTGTGTGGTGTAATAGACCTTACATTTAGACGGGGCGATGCCTTTGTCTGGGGTGTCATCACTAGCTGTTGTAAGGTTTCCCAGGGACCGGAGTGTTGGACCAATTGCTTACTATAAGAAAAGAGAGACATATAGGTTAACCAGGAATTTTGCGGATTACATTACAAAAAAACAATAACAAAACTAACAGGAAAATCTAAAACAATATTAAAAAAACATTTAGTGATAAAACCTTGTGCAAAGTTCATAGAACCTATTTTGTAGGTTTCTCATCCAGTCCCAGTCCATAGGGTTAAAGAAGGTCTTAATTATTTAAGGCACAATATTACTTAATCCTTCCTTCCATAAGAAGAGGTGCTGGTAGTTTTCTTCTTCTGTTTAAAGTATGGTTGTTGTCTTTCATCTCAGGCAGGGTTGCTTTATGCTGATGTTCTATTTTCTCCTTCTGCTTCTTCTTTGGCAAGGTAGACTTGCAGTTGTCTAGGAGAGTGAAAGAATTTAGGTCCTCTG